>NW_027621738.1:42500-47500 GCF_964198595.1 Lampetra fluviatilis | reverse complement strand
GTGTCTCTGTCTCTCTGTGTGTGTCTCTCTGTGTGTCTCTGTGTCTCTCTGTGTCTCTGTGTGTCTCTCTGTGTCTCTGTGTGTCTCTGTGTCTCTGTGTCTCTCTGTGTGTCTCTGTCTCTCTGTGTGTGTCTCTCTGTGTGTCTCTGTGTCTCTCTGTGTGTCTCTGTGTGTCTCTCTGTGTGTCTCTGTGTCTCTCTGTGTGTCTCTGTGTCTCTCTCTGTGTGTCTCTGTGTCTCTCTCTCTGTGTCTCTGTGTCTCTGTGTGTGTCTCTCTGTGTGTCTCTGTGTCTCTCTGTGTGTCTCTGTGTCTCTGTGTCTCTGTGTCTCTCTGTGTGTCTCTCTGTGTCTCTCTGTGTCTCTGTGTGTCTCTGTGTCTCTGTGTCTCTCTGTGTGTCTCTGTCTCTCTGTGTGTGTCTCTCTGTGTGTCTCTGTGTCTCTCTGTGTGTCTCTGTGTCTCTCTCTCTGTGTCTCTGTGTCTCTGTGTGTGTCTCTCTGTGTGTCTCTGTGTGTCTCTCTGTGTGTCTCTGTGTGTCTCTCTGTGTGTCTCTGTGTCTCTCTGTGTGTCTCTGTGTCTCTCTGTGTGTCTCTGTGTGTGTCTCTGTGTGTCTCTCTGTGTGTCTCTGTGTCTCTCTGTGTGTCTCTGTGTCTCTCTGTGTGTCTCTGTGTCTCTGTGTGTGTCTCTGTGTGTCTCTCTGTGTGTCTCTGTGTCTCTCTGTGTGTCTCTGTGTGTCTCTCTGTGTGTCTCTGTGTCTCTGTGTGTGTCTCTCTGTGTGTCTCTGTGTGTCTCTGTGTGTCTCTGTGTGTCTCTCTGTGTCTCTGTGTGTGTCTTTGTGTGTCTCTGTGTCTCTCTGTGTGTCTCTGTGTGTCTCTGTGTGTCTGTGTGTCTCTGTGTCTCTCTGTGTCTCTGTGTGTGTCTCTGTGTGTCTCTGTGTCTCTCTGTGTGTCTCTCTGTGTCTCTCTCTGTCTCTGTGTCTCTCCCCGTGTCTCTCTCGCCGTGTCTCTCTCCCCGTGTCTCTCTCCCCGTGTCTCTCTCCCCGTGTCTCTCTCCCCGTGTCTCTCTCCCCGTGTCTCTCCCCGTGTCTCTCTCCCCGTGTCTCTCTCTCCCCCTGTCTCTCTCCCCGTGTCTCTCCCCCCGTGTCTCTCTCCCCGTCTCTCTCCCCGTGTCTCTCTCCCCGTGTCTCTCTCCCCGTGTCTCTCCCCGTGTCTCTCTCCCCGTGTCTCTCTCCCCGTGTCTCTCTCCCCGTGTCTCTCTCCCCGTGTCTCTCTCCCCGTGTCTCTCCCCGTGTCTCTCTCCCCGTGTCTCTCTCTCCCCCTGTCTCTCTCCCCGTGTCTCTCCCCCCGTGTCTCTCTCCCCGTGTCTCTCCCCGTGTCTCTCTCCCCGTGTCTCTCTCCCCGTGTCTCTCTCCCCGTGTCTCTCCCCGTGTCTCTCTCCCCGTGTCTCTCTCTCCCCCTGTCTCTCTCCCCGTGTCTCTCTCCCCGTGTCTCTCTCCCCGTGTCTCTCTCCCCGTGTCTCTCCCCGTGTCTCTCTCCCCGTGTCTCTCTCCCCGTGTCTCTCTCCCCGTGTCTCTCTCCCCGTGTCTCTCCCCGTGTCTCTCTCCCCGTGTCTCTCTCTCCCCCTGTCTCTCTCCCCGTGTCTCTCCCCCCGTGTCTCTCTCCCCGTGTCTCTCCCCGTGTCTCTCTCCCCGTGTCTCTCTCCCCGTGTCTCTCCCCGTGTCTCTCTCCCCGTGTCTCTCTCTCCCCCTGTCTCTCTCTCCCCGTGTCTCTCTCCCCGTGTCTCTCTCCCCGTGTCTCTCCCCGTGTCTCTCTCCCCGTGTCTCTCTCCCCGTGTCTCTCTCCCCGTGTCTCTCTCCCCGTGTCTCTCTCCCCGTGTCTCTCTCCCCGTGTCTCTCTCTGTGTCTCTCTCTCCCCCTGTCTCTCTCCCCGTGTCTCTCCCCGCGTGTCTCCCTGTCTCTCTCCCCGTGTCTCTCTCTCCCCGTGTCTCTCCCCCCGTGTCTCTCTCCCCCCGTGTCTCTCTCTCCCCGTGTCTCTCTCCCCGTGTCTCTCTCCCCGCGTGTCTCTCTCCCCGCGTGTCTCTCTCCCCGTGTCTCTCCCCGCGTGTCTCCCTGTCTCTCTCCCCCCGGGTATCCGGCTGCTTCTGTTTGATTTTAATTCGTCTTCTCCATGAGAGGGTGGCGAGGGTGACGGAGTTGAGTGAGTGAGCGGGAGAGTGAGAGAGTGAGCGTTGTGTGAGTGTGTGTGAGTACGTGTGTCTCTGTGTGTGTCTGTGTGTGTATGTGTGTGTGTGTGTATATGTGTGTGTGTATCTGTGTGTGTGTGTGTCTCTGTGTGTGTATCTGTGTGTATCTGTGTGTGTGTATCTGTGTGTGTGTATGTCTGTGTGTGTGTGTGTCTGTGTGTGTGTGTCTGTGTGTGTCTGTGTAAGTATCAGTGTGTGTGTATCTGTGTGTGTATCTGTGTGTGTGTATCTGTGTGTGTGTATGTGTGTGTGTATCTGTGTGTGTGTATCAGTGTGTGTGTATCAGTGTGTGTGTGTATGTGTGTGTGTATCTGTGTGTGTGTATCTGTGTGTGTGTGTATCTGTGTGTGTGTATCTGTGTGTGTGTATCTGTGTGTGTGTGTATCTGTGTGTGTATCTGTGTGTGTGTATCTGTGTGTGTGTATCTGTGTGTGTGTATCTGTGTGTGTGTATCAGTGTGTGTGTATATCTGTGTGTGTATCTGTGTGTGTGTATCTGTGTGTGTATCTGTGTGTGTGTATCTGTGTGTGTGTATCTGTGTGTGTGTATCAGTGTGTGTGTATCAGTGTGTGTGTGTATGTGTGTGTGTATCTGTGTGTGTGTATCTGTGTGTGTGTATCTGTGTGTGTGTATCTGTGTGTGTATCTGTGTGTGTGTATCTGTGTGTGTGTATCTGTGTGTGTGTATCAGTGTGTGTGTATCAGTGTGTGTGTGTATGTGTGTGTGTATCTGTGTGTGTGTATCTGTGTGTGTGTATCTGTGTGTGTATCAGTGTGTGTGTGTATCTGTGTGTGTGTATCTGTGTGTGTGTGTCTGTGTGTGTATCTGTGTGTGTGTATCTGTGTGTGTGTATCTGTGTGTGTGTATCTGTGTGTGTGTATCTGTGTGTGTGTATCTGTGTGTGTGTATCTGTGTGTGTACCTGTGTGTGTGTATCTGTGTGTGTGTATCTGTGTGTGTGTATCTGTGTGTGTGCATCTGTGTGTGTGTATCTGTGTGTGTGTATCTGTGTGTGTGTATCTGTGTGTGTGTATCTGTGTGTGTGTATCTGTGTGTGTGTATCTGTGTGTGTGTATCTGTGTGTGTATCTGTGTGTATCAGTGTGTATATCTGTGTAAGTATCTGTGTGTGTCTGTGTGTGTATCTGTGTGTATGTGTGTGTGTATCTGTGTGTGTGTATCTGTGTGTGTGTATCTGTGTGTGTGTATCTGTGTGTGTGTCTGTGTGTGTCTGTGTAAGTATCAGTGTGTGTGTATCTGTGTGTGTGTATCAGTGTGTGTGTATCAGTGTGTGTGTGTATGTGTGTGTGTATCTGTGTGTGTGTATCTGTGTGTGTGTGTATCAGTGTGTGTGTATCTGTGTGTGTATCTGTGTGTGTATCTGTGTGTGTATGTGTGTGTGTCTGTGTGTGTGTGTATCTGTGTGTGTATCTGTGTGTGTGTGTCTGTGTGTGTATCTGTGTGTGTGTATCTGTGTGTGTGTATATCTGTGTGTGTATCTGTGTGTGTGTATCTGTGTGTGTATCTGTGTGTGTGTATCTGTGTGTGTGTATCTGTGTGTGTGTATCAGTGTGTGTGTATCAGTGTGTGTGTGTATGTGTGTGTGTATCTGTGTGTGTGTATCTGTGTGTGTGTATCTGTGTGTGTGTATCTGTGTGTGTGTACCTGTGTGTGTGTATCTGTGTGTGTGTATCTGTGTGTGTGTATCTGTGTGTGTGCATCTGTGTGTGTGTATCTGTGTGTGTGTATCTGTGTGTGTGTATCTGTGTGTGTGTATCTGTGTGTGTGTGTATCTGTGTGTGTGTATCTGTGTGTGTATCTGTGTGTATCAGTGTGTATATCTGTGTAAGTATCAGTGTGTATCTGTGTGTGTCTGTGTGTGTATCTGTGTGTATGTGTGTGTGTATCTGTGTGTGTGTATCTGTGTGTGTGTATCTGTGTGTGTGTATCTGTGTGTGTGTATCTGTGTGTGTGTACCTGTGTGTGTGTATCTGTGTGTGTGTATCAGTGTGTGTGTATCTGTGTGTGTGCATCTGTGTGTGTGTATCTTTGTGCGTGTATCTGTGTGTGTGTATCTGTGTGTGTGTATCTGTGTGTGTGTATCTGTGTGTGTGTATCTGTGTGTGTATCTGTGTGTGTGTCTGTGTGTGTCTGTGTAAGTATCAGTGTGTGTGTATCTGTGTGTGTGTATCAGTGTGTGTGTATCAGTGTGTGTGTGTATGTGTGTGTGTATCTGTGTGTGTGTATCTGTGTGTGTGTATCTGTGTGTGTGTGTATCAGTGTGTGTGTATCTGTGTGTGTATCTGTGTGTGTATCTGTGTGTGTATGTGTGTGTGTCTGTGTGTGTGTGTATCTGTGTGTGTATCTGTGTGTGTGTGTCTGTGTGTGTATCTGTGTGTGTGTATCTGTGTGTGTGTATCTGTGTGTGTGTATCTGTGTGTGTGTGTCTGTGTGTGTGTGTCTGTGTGTGTATCTGTGTGTGTGTATCTGTGTGTATCAGTGTGTGTGTATCTGTGTGTATCTGTGTGTGTCTGTAAGTGTGTCAGTGTCGGTGTGTGTGTATCTGTGTGTCAGTGTGTATCTGTAAGTGTGTAAGTATCAGTGTGAGTCTGTGTGTATCAATGTGAGTGTATCAGCGTGAGTGTTTGTGTGTGTATTAAGTGTGAGTCTACGTGTATCTGTGTGAGTCTGTGTATCAGTGTGTATCAATGTGTGTGTATCTGTGTGTGTGTGTCTGTGTCTATTAAGTGTGAGTCTGTGTATC
>NW_027621738.1:5000-32500 GCF_964198595.1 Lampetra fluviatilis | reverse complement strand
AGGAGCGACGCACCCTGCTGGCACGCCTTGTCCGCTCCACTCAGTGAGACACACACAGAGACACGGAGAGAGACACTGAGACACACACAGAGACACGGAGACACACACAGAGACACGGAGACACACACTGAGACACACACAGAGACACACACAGAGACACACACAGAGACACACACAGAGACACAGAGACACACACAGAGACACAGAGACACACACAGAGACACAGAGACACACACAGAGACACACACAGAGACACACACAGAGACACAGAGACACACACAGAGACACAGAGACACACACAGAGACACAGAGACACATACAGAGACACAGAGACACACACAGAGACACAGAGACACACACAGAGACACAGAGACACACACAGAGACACACACAGAGACACACACAGAGACACACACAGAGACACACACAGAGACACACACAGAGACACAGAGACACACACAGAGACACACACAGAGACACGGAGAGAGACACAGAGACACAGAGACACACACAGAGACACACACAGAGACACACACAGAGACACACACAGAGACACACACAGAGACACACACAGAGACACACACAGAGACACAGAGACACACACAGAGAGACACGGAGCGATGCAGCTCAGCAATGAGGAGCGACGCACCCTGCTGGCTCGACTTGTCCGCTCCACTCAGTGAGACACGGAGAGAGACACAGAGAGAGACACAGAGACACAGAGACACACACAGAGACACAGAGACACACACAGAGAGACACGGAGCGATGCAGCTCAGCAATGAGGAGCGACGCACGCTGCTGGCTCGCCTTGTCCGCTCCACTCAGTGAGACACACACAGAGACACGGAGACACACACAGAGACACACACAGAGACACACACAGAGACACACACAGAGACACACACAGAGACACACACAGAGACACACACAGAGACACAGAGACACACACAGACACACACACAGAGACACACAGAGACACACACAGAGACACGGAGAGACACACAGAGACACACACAGAGACACAGAGACACACACAGAGACACAGAGACACACACAGAGAGACACGGAGCGATGCAGCTCAGCAATGAGGAGCGACGCACCCTGCTGGCTCGACTTGTCCGCTCCACTCAGTGAGACACACACAGAGACACGGAGAGAGACACACACAGAGACACACACAGAGACACAGAGACACACACAGAGACACGGAGACACACACAGAGACACACACAGAGACACAGAGAGAGACACACACAGAGACACACACAGAGACACAGAGACACACACAGAGACACAGAGACACAGAGACACACACAGAGAGACACGGAGCGATGCAGCTCAGCAATGAGGAGCGACGCACCCTGCTGGCTCGACTTGTCCGCTCCACTCAGTGAGACACACACAGAGACACGGAGAGAGACACACACAGAGACACACACAGAGACACACACAGAGACACAGAGACACACACAGAGACACACACAGAGACACCCACAGAGACACCCACAGAGACACCCACAGAGACACACACAGAGTCACACACAGAGACACCCACAGAGACACCCACAGAGACACCCACAGAGACACACACAGAGACACACACAGAGTCACCCACAGAGTCACACACAGAGACACACACAGAGACACACACAGTCACCCACAGAGTCACACACAGAGTCACACACAGAGTCACCCACAGAGTCACACACAGAGTCACACACAGAGTCACCCACAGAGTCACACACAGAGTCACCCACAGAGTCACCCACAGAGACACACACAGAGACACACACAGAGACACCCACAGAGTCACACACAGAGACACCCACAGAGTCACCCACAGAGTCACCCACAGAGTCACACACAGAGACACACACAGAGACACCCACAGAGACACCCACAGAGTCACACACAGAGTCACCCACAGAGACACCCACAGAGACACCCACAGAGACACCCACAGAGACACACACAGAGACACACACAGAGACACACACAGAGTCACTCACAGAGTCACTCACAGAGTCACCCACAGAGACACACACAGAGTCACCCACAGAGACACCCACAGAGTCACACACAGAGTCACCCACAGAGACACACACAGAGTCACCCACAGAGACACACACAGAGACACACACAGAGACACACACAGAGTCACACACAGAGACACCCACAGAGACACACACAGAGACACCCACAGAGACACACACAGAGTCACCCACAGAGTCACCCACAGAGTCACCCACAGAGACACACACAGAGTCACACACAGAGACACACACAGAGACACACACAGAGTCACCCACAGAGTCACACACAGAGTCACCCACAGAGACACACACAGAGTCACCCACAGAGTCACACACAGAGTCACACACAGAGACACTCACAGAGTCACCCACAGAGTCACACACAGAGTCACCCACAGAGTCACCCACAGAGTCACCCACAGTGTCACCCACAGAGACACCCACAGAGACACCCACAGAGTCACCCACAGAGACACCCACAGAGTCACACACAGAGACACACACAGAGACACCCACAGAGTCACACACAGAGTCACACACAGAGTCACCCACAGAGTCACACACAGAGTCACCCACAGAGACACACACAGAGACACACACAGAGTCACACACAGAGTCACCCACAGAGTCACCCACAGAGACACACACAGAGTCACACACAGAGTCACCCACAGAGTCACACACAGAGACACCCACAGAGTCACCCACAGAGACACACACAGAGTCACACACAGAGTCACCCACAGAGTCACACACAGAGTCACCCACAGAGACACACACAGAGACACACACAGAGTCACCCACAGAGTCACACACAGAGTCACACACAGAGTCACCCACAGAGACACACAGAGTCACCCACAGAGACACACACAGAGTCACCCACAGAGTCACACACAGAGTCACACACAGAGTCACCCACAGAGACACACACAGAGTCACCCACAGAGACACACACAGAGTCACCCACAGAGTCACACACAGAGTCACACACAGAGTCACCCACAGAGTCACCCACAGAGACACACACAGAGACACACACAGAGTCACACACAGAGACACCCACAGAGACACACACAGAGTCACACACAGAGTCACCCACAGAGACACCCACAGAGACACACACAGAGTCACCCACAGAGTCACCCACAGAGACACACACAGAGTCACACACAGAGTCACACACAGAGACACACACAGAGTCACACACAGAGACACACACAGAGACACACACAGAGACACACACAGAGTCACCCACAGAGACACACACAGAGTCACCCACAGAGACACCCACAGAGACACACACAGAGACACACACAGAGACACACACAGAGTCACACACAGAGTCACCCACAGAGACACCCACAGAGACACACACAGAGACACACACAGAGACACACACAGAGACACACACAGAGACACACACAGAGTCACCCACAGAGACACACACAGAGACACACACAGAGACACACACAGAGACACACACAGAGACACACACAGAGACACACACAGAGACACACACAGAGACACACACAGAGTCACACACAGAGACACCCACAGAGTCACCCACAGAGTCACCCACAGAGTCACACACAGAGACACACACAGAGACACACACAGAGACACACACAGAGACACACACAGAGACACCCACAGAGACACCCACAGAGTCACACACAGAGTCACCCACAGAGACACCCACAGAGACACCCACAGAGACACCCACAGAGACACACACAGAGTCACCCACAGAGACACCCACAGAGACACCCACAGAGACACCCACAGAGACACACACAGAGACACACACAGAGACACACACAGAGTCACTCACAGAGTCACTCACAGAGTCACCCACAGAGACACACACAGAGTCACCCACAGAGACACCCACAGAGTCACACACAGAGTCACCCACAGAGACACACACAGAGTCACCCACAGAGACACACACAGAGACACACACAGAGACACACACAGAGTCACACACAGAGACACCCACAGAGACACACACAGAGACACCCACAGAGACACACACAGAGTCACCCACAGAGTCACCCACAGAGTCACCCACAGAGACACACACAGAGTCACACACAGAGACACACACAGAGACACACACAGAGTCACCCACAGAGTCACACACAGAGTCACCCACAGAGACACACACAGAGTCACCCACAGAGTCACACACAGAGTCACACACAGAGACACTCACAGAGTCACCCACAGAGTCACACACAGAGTCACCCACAGAGTCACCCACAGAGTCACCCACAGTGTCACCCACAGAGACACCCACAGAGACACCCACAGAGTCACCCACAGAGACACCCACAGAGTCACACACAGAGACACACACAGAGACACCCACAGAGTCACACACAGAGTCACACACAGAGTCACCCACAGAGTCACACACAGAGTCACCCACAGAGACACACACAGAGACACACACAGAGTCACACACAGAGTCACCCACAGAGTCACCCACAGAGACACACACAGAGTCACACACAGAGTCACCCACAGAGTCACACACAGAGACACCCACAGAGTCACCCACAGAGACACACACAGAGTCACACACAGAGTCACCCACAGAGTCACACACAGAGTCACCCACAGAGACACACACAGAGACACACACAGAGTCACCCACAGAGTCACACACAGAGTCACACACAGAGTCACCCACAGAGACACACAGAGTCACCCACAGAGACACACACAGAGTCACCCACAGAGTCACACACAGAGTCACACACAGAGTCACCCACAGAGACACACACAGAGTCACCCACAGAGACACACACAGAGTCACCCACAGAGTCACACACAGAGTCACCCACAGAGTCACCCACAGAGTCACACACAGAGACACCCACAGAGTCACCCACAGAGTCACACACAGAGACACACACAGAGTCACACACAGAGTCACACACAGAGTCACCCACAGAGTCACCCACAGAGACACCCACAGAGTCACCCACAGAGTCACACACAGAGACACACACAGAGACACACACAGAGTCACCCACAGAGTCACACACAGAGACACACACAGAGTCACCCACAGAGACACCCACAGAGACACACACAGAGACACACACAGAGTCACACACAGAGTCACACACAGAGACACACACAGAGACACCCACAGAGTCACCCACAGAGACACCCACAGAGACACCCACAGAGACGCACACAGAGACACACACAGAGACACACACAGTCACCCACAGAGACACCCACAGAGACACCCACAGAGACACCCACAGAGACACACACAGAGACACCCACAGAGACACACACAGAGACACACACAGAGTCACCCACAGAGTCACACACAGAGACACACACAGAGACACACACAGAGACACCCACAGAGACACCCACAGAGTCACACACAGAGTCACCCACAGAGACACCCACAGAGACACCCACAGAGTCACCCACAGAGTCACACACAGAGACACACACAGAGACACACACAGAGTCACCCACAGAGACACACACAGAGTCACCCACAGAGTCACCCACAGAGACACACACAGAGTCACACACAGAGTCACACACAGTCACACACAGAGACACACACAGAGTCACCCACAGAGTCACCCACAGAGACACACACAGAGACACACACAGAGACACACACAGAGTCACACACAGAGTCACCCACAGAGTCACCCACAGAGACACACACAGAGTCACCCACAGAGACACCCACAGAGTCACACACGGAGACACCCACGGAGACACCCACAAAGTCACCCACAGAGTCACCCACAGAGTCACCCACAGAGTCACCCACAGAGTCACACACAGAGTCACACACAGAGTCACACACAGAGACACACACAGAGTCACCCACAGAGACACACAGAGACACACACAGAGTCACACACAGAGACACACAGAGACACACACAGAGTCACCCACAAAGTCACCCACAGAGTCACCCACGGAGTCGCCCTCTCTGTGTGGTGAAGGTTTGAGGAGTTTCTGGCGAAGAAGTTTGCGTCTGAGAAGCGTTTTGGGGTCGAGGGTTGTGAGTCGCTCATCCCGGCACTGAAGACGCTGGTGGACACCTCCAGCGCCATGGGCATCGACTCCATCATCATGGGCATGCCCCACAGGTGGACAATCACCTCCACCATCACCGCCTCCACCATCGTCATCGTCATCATCATCGTCGTCAAAATCTTCGTCACCATCATCGTCGCCATCATCATCGACTCCATCATCATGGGCATGCCCCACAGGTGGACAATCACCTCCACCATCACCACCTCCACCATCGTTATTGTCATCATCGTCATCGTCGCCATCATCATCGACTCCATCATCATGGGCATGCCCCACAGGTGGACAATCACCTCCACCATCACCACCTCCACCATCGTTATTGTCATCATCGTCATCGTCGCCATCATCATCGACTCCATCATCATGGGCATGCCCCACAGGTGGACAATCACCTCCACCATCACCACCTCCACCATCGTCATCGTCATCATCATCGTCGTCAAAATCTTCGTCACCATCATCGTCGCCATCATCATCGACTCCATCATCATGGGCATGCCCCACAGGTGGACAATCACCTCCACCATCACCACCTCCACCATCGTCATCGTCACCATCATCGTCGTCATCATCATCGTCACCATCATCATGGGCATGCCCCACAGGTGGACAATCACCTCCACCATCACCACCTCCACCATCGTCATCGTCATCGTCACCATCGTCGTCGTCATCATCATCGACTCCATCATCATGGGCATGCCCCACAGGTGGACAATCACCTCCACCATCTCCACCTCCACCATCGTCATCGTCATCGTCACCATCATCATGGGCATGCCCCACAGGTGGACAATCACCTCCACCATCACCACCTCCACCATCGTCATCGTCACCATCATCGTCATCATCATCATCGACTCCATCATCATGGGCATGCCCCACAGGTGGACAATCACCTCCACCATCACCGCCTCCACCATCATCATCATCACCTTCATCATCATCGTCACCATCATCATGGGCATGCCCCACAGGTGGACAATCACCTCCACCATCACCACCTCCACCATCATTATTGTCGTCATCGTCATCATCATCATCGTTATCATCATCGTCACCATCATCATGGGCATGCCCCACAGGTGGACAATCACCTCCACCATCACCACCTCCACCATCATCATCGTCACCATCATCATCACCATCATCATCACCACCATCATCACCATCATCACCATCACCATCATCGTCACCATCGTCACCATCATCATCACCATCATCATCACCACCATCATCACCATCATCATCATCACCATCATCGTCACCATCATCGTCACCATCATCGTCACCATCGTCATCACCTCCACCATCATCATCATCACCTCCACCATCACCACCATCATCATCGTCATCACCTCCACCATCATCATCATCACCATCACCACCATCACCACCACCACCACCTCCATCATCACCACCACCACCTCCACCACCACCTCCACCACCACCACCTCCACCATCACCACCACCATCATCACCTCCACCACCTCCACCACCACCACCTCCACCATCACCACCATCATCACCACCATCTGTTTCCCCGTGTCTCTCTCCCCGTGTCTCTCTCACCGTGTCTCTCTCCCCGTGTCTCTCTCCCCGTGTCTCTCTCCCCGTGTCTCTCTCCCCGTGTCTCTCTCACCGTCTCTCTCCCCGTGTCTCTCTCCCCATGTCTCTCCCCGTGTCTCTCTCTCCCCGTGTCTCTCTCACCGTGTCTCTCTCCCCGTGTCTCTCTCCCCGTGTCTCTCTCCCCGTGTCTGTTTCCCCGTGTCTCTCTCCCCGTGTCTCTCTCACCGTGTCTCTCTCCCCGTGTCTCTCTCCCCGTGTCTCTCTCCCCGTGTCTCTCTCCCCGTGTCTCTCTCACCGTGTCTCTCTCCCCGTGTCTCTCTCCCCGTGTCTCTCTCCCCGTGTCTCTCTCCCCGTGTCTCTCTCCCCGTGTCTCTCCCCGTGTCTCTCTCCCCGTGTCTCTCTCCCCGTGTCTCTCTCCCCGTGTCTCTCCCCCCGTGTCTCTCCCCCCGTGTCTCTCTCCCCGTGTCTCTCTCTCCCCGTGTCTCTCCCCCCGTGTCTCTCCCCCCGTGTCTCTCTCCCCGTGTCTCTCTCCCCGTGTCTCTCTCCCCGTGTCTCTCTCCCCGTGTCTCTCCCCCCGTGTCTCTCCCCCCGTGTCTCTCTCCCCGTGTCTCTCTCCCCGTGTCTCTCTCCCCGTGTCTCTCTCCCCGTGTCTCTCCCCCCGTGTCTCTCCCCCCGTGTCTCTCTCCCCGTGTCTCTCTCCCCGTGTCTCTCTCCCCGTGTCTCTCTCCCCGTGTCTCTCTCCTCGTGTCTCTCCCCCCGTGTCTCTCCCCCCGTGTCTCTCTCCCCGTGTCTCTCTCCCCGTGTCTCTCCCCCCGTGTCTCTCCCCCCGTGTCTCTCTCTCCCCGTGTCTCTCCCCCCGTGTCTCTCCCCCCGTGTCTCTCTCCCCGTGTCTCCCTCTCCGTGTCTCTCCCCTCTCTCCCCGTGTCTCTCTCCCCGTGTCTCTCTCTCCCCGTGTCTCTCTCCCAGGGGGCGTCTCAATGTCCTGGCTAATGTCATCCGCAAGGAATTGGAGCAGATCTTCTGTCAGTTTGAGTCTAAGCTGGAAGCAGCAGATGAGGTGAGAGACGCGGCACGCTGGGTGTGAACCACCACCACCACCACGCGTCCCCTCACCCTGCCTGCCGCTCACCCACTCGCTCGCTCGCTCGCTCGCCCACTCACTCGCTCACTCGCTCACTCACCCGCTCGCTCGCTCGCTCGCTCACCCGCTCGCTCGCTCGCTCCTTAACTCACCCACTCACTCACCCACCCACTCACGCGGCACGCTGTGTGTGAACCACCACCACCACGCGTCCCCTCACCCTGCCTGCCGCTCACTCACTCACCGCTCGCTCGCTCACTCAATAACTCACCTACTCACTCACCCACACACCGTGTCACCCACTCACCCACCCACCCACCCACCCACTCACTCACCCACCCACCCACTCACTCACCCACTCACCCACCCACTCACTCACCCACCCACCCACCCACTCACTCACCCACCCACCCACCCACCCACCCACCCACCCACTCACTCACCCACCCACCCACTCACTCACCCACCCACCCACTCACCCACTCACCCACCCACTCACCCACCCACCCACTCACTCACTCACTCACTCACCCACCCACCCACTCACTCACCCACTCACCCACCCACTCACTCACCCACCCACCCACTCACCCACCCACCCACCCACTCACTCACTCACCCACCCACTCACCCACCCACCCACTCACCCACCCACCCACTCACCCACCCACCCACTCACCCACCCACCCACCCACCCACTCACTCACTCACCCACCCACTCACCCACCCACCCACTCACCCACCCACCCACTCACCCACCCACCCACCCACTCACCCACCCACCCACCCACTCACCCACCCACCCACTCACCCACCCACCGTGTCACCCGCAGGGCTCAGGCGACGTCAAATACCACCTGGGCATGTACCACGAACGCATCAACCGCGTGACCAACAGGGACATCACCCTGTCTCTGGTGGCGAACCCGTCGCACCTGGAGGCCGTAGACCCCGTCGTGCAGGGCAAGACCAAGGCAGAGCAGTTCTACCGTGGGGACACGGAGGGCAAGAGGGTGAGTGTGGTGAGGGGGGTGAGGGTGGTGAGTGTGGTGAGGGTGGTGGTGGTGAGGGTGAGCGTGGTGAGGGTGGTGAGGGTGAGCGTGGTGAGGGTGGTGAGGGTGGGTGAGCGTCGTGCAGGGCAAGACCAAGGCAGAGCAGTTCTACCGTGGGGACACGGAGGGCAAGAGGGTGAGTGTGGTGAGGGTGAGGGTGGGGGGGGTGAGGGTGAGTGTGGGGTGAGGGTGAGGGTGTGGGGTGGTGAGGGTGAGTGTGGGGTGAGGGTGAGGGTGTGGGGTGGTGAGGGTGAGGGTGGTGAGGGTGGGGAGGGTGAGGGTGGTGAGGGTGAGGTTGGTGGTGGTGAGGGTGAGTGTGGGGTGAGGGTGGTGGTGAGGGTGGTGGTGAGCGTGGTGAGGGTGGTGAGGGTGAGGGTGGTGAGTGTGGTGAGGGTGGGGGGGGGTGAGGGTGAGTGTGGGGTGAGGGTGAGTGTGGGGTGAGGGTGAGTGTGGGGTGAGGGTGAGGGTGTGGGGTGGTGAGGGTGAGGGTGGTGAGGGTGGTGAGGGTGGTGAGGGTGAGGTTGGTGGTGGTGAGGGTGAGTGTGGGGTGAGGGTGGTGGTGAGGGTGGTGGTGAGCGTGGTGAGGGTGGTGAGGGTGAGGGTGGTGAGTGTGGTGAGGGTGAGGGTGGTGGTGAGGGTGGGGGGGTGAGGGTGAGTGTGGGGTGAGGGTGAGGGTGGGGGGGGTGAGGGTGAGTGTGGGGTGAGTGTGGGGTGAGGGTGGTGATGGTGGTGAGGGTGGTGAGTGAGCAGTTCTACCACGGGAACACGGAGGGACAGAGGGTGAGTGTGTGGAGGTGAGCGTGGTGAGGGTGGTGGTGAGGGTGGTGAGGGTGGTGAGGTTGAGGGTGGTGGTGAGGGTGGTGAGGGTGGTGAGGTTGAGGGTGGTGGTGAGGGTGGTGAGGGTGGTGAGGGTGAGTGTGTGGAGGTGAGCGTGATGAGGGTGGTGGTGAGGGTGGTGAGGTTGAGGGTGGTGGTGAGGGTGGTGAGGGTGGTGAGGGTGGTGAGGGTGAGTGTGTGGAGGTGAGCGTGATGAGGGTGGTGGTGAGGGTGGTGAGGTTGAGGGTGGTGGTGAGGGTGGTGAGGGTGGTGAGGGTGAGTGTGTGGAGGTGAGCGTGATGAGGGTGGTGGTGAGGGTGGTGAGGTTGAGGGTGGTGGTGAGGGTGGTGAGGGTGGTGAGGGTGAGTGTGTGGAGGTGAGCGTGGTGAGGGTGGTGAGGGTGAGCGTGGTGAGGGTGGTGAGGGTGGGTGAGCGTCGTGCAGGGCAAGACCAAGGCAGAGCAGTTCTACCGTGGGGACACGGAGGGCAAGAGGGTGAGTGTGGTGAGGGTGAGGGTGGGGGGGGTGAGGGTGAGTGTGGGGTGAGGGTGAGGGTGTGGGGTGGTGAGGGTGAGTGTGGGGTGAGGGTGAGGGTGTGGGGTGGTGAGGGTGAGGGTGGTGAGGGTGGGGAGGGTGAGGGTGGTGAGGGTGAGGTTGGTGGTGGTGAGGGTGAGTGTGGGGTGAGGGTGGTGGTGAGGGTGGTGGTGAGCGTGGTGAGGGTGGTGAGGGTGAGGGTGGTGAGTGTGGTGAGGGTGGGGGGGGGTGAGGGTGAGTGTGGGGTGAGGGTGAGTGTGGGGTGAGGGTGAGTGTGGGGTGAGGGTGAGGGTGTGGGGTGGTGAGGGTGAGGGTGGTGAGGGTGGTGAGGGTGAGGTTGGTGGTGGTGAGGGTGAGTGTGGGGTGAGGGTGGTGGTGAGGGTGGTGGTGAGCGTGGTGAGGGTGGTGAGGGTGAGGGTGGTGAGTGTGGTGAGGGTGAGGGTGGTGGTGAGGGTGGGGGGGTGAGGGTGAGTGTGGGGTGAGGGTGAGGGTGGGGGGGGTGAGGGTGAGTGTGGGGTGAGTGTGGGGTGAGGGTGGTGATGGTGGTGAGGGTGGTGAGTGAGCAGTTCTACCACGGGAACACGGAGGGACAGAGGGTGAGTGTGTGGAGGTGAGCGTGGTGAGGGTGGTGGTGAGGGTGGTGAGGGTGGTGAGGTTGAGGGTGGTGGTGAGGGTGGTGAGGGTGGTGAGGGTGAGTGTGTGGAGGTGAGCGTGATGAGGGTGGTGGTGAGGGTGGTGAGGTTGAGGGTGGTGGTGAGGGTGGTGAGGGTGGTGAGGGTGGTGAGGGTGAGTGTGTGGAGGTGAGGGTGGTGGTGAGGGTGGTGAGGTTGAGGGTGGTGGTGAGGGTGGTGAGGGTGGTGAGGGTGAGTGTGTGGAGGTGAGGGTGGTGGTGAGGGTGGTGAGGGTGAGGGTGGTGGTGAGGGTGGTGAGCGTGGTGAGGGTGGTGGTGAGGGTGGTGAGGGTGGTGGTGAGGGTGGTGAGTGTGAGGGTGGTGGTGAGGGTGGTGAGCGTGGTGAGGGTGGTGGTGAGGGTGGTGAGCGTGATGAGGGTGGTGGTGAGGGTGGTGAGGGTGAGGGTGGTGGTGAGGGTGGTGAGGGTGGTGAGGGTGAGGGTGGTGGTGAGGGTGGTGGTGAGGGTGGTGGTGAGGGTGGTGAGCGTGGTGAGGGTGGTGGTGAGGGTGGTGAGGGTGAGGGTGGTGGTGAGGGTGGTGAGGGTGAGGGTGGTGGTGAGGGTGGTGAGGTTGAGGGTGGTGGTGAGGGTGGTGAGGGTGGTGAGGGTGGTGAGGGTGAGTGTGTGGAGGTGAGGGTGGTGGTGAGGGTGGTGAGGTTGAGGGTGGTGGTGAGGGTGGTGAGGGTGGTGAGGGTGAGTGTGTGGAGGTGAGGGTGGTGGTGAGGGTGGTGGTGAGGGTGGTGAGGGTGAGGGTGGTGGTGAGGGTGGTGAGCGTGGTGAGGGTGGTGGTGAGGGTGGTGAGTGTGAGGGTGGTGGTGAGGGTGGTGAGCGTGGTGAGGGTGGTGGTGAGGGTGGTGAGTGTGAGGGTGGTGGTGAGGGTGGTGAGCGTGAT
Source organism: Lampetra fluviatilis (assembly GCF_964198595.1). Lineage (NCBI taxonomy): Eukaryota > Metazoa > Chordata > Hyperoartia > Petromyzontiformes > Petromyzontidae > Lampetra > Lampetra fluviatilis. Next base: position 19,757 of record NW_027621738.1, on the reverse strand, counting down.
GATGGTGGTGGTGAGGGTGGTGAGGGTGAGGGTGGTGGTGAGGGTGGTGAGGGTGGTGAGGGTGGTGAGGGTGAGGGTGGTGGTGAGGGTGGTGGTGAGGGTGGTGGTGAGGGTGGTGAGCGTGGTGAGGGTGGTGGTGAGGGTGGTGAGGGTGAGGGTGGTGGTGAGGGTGGTGGTGAGGGTGGTGAGGGTGGTGAGGGTGAGGGTGGTGGTGAGGGTGGTGAGGGTGGTGAGGGTGAGTGTGTGGAGGTGAGGGTGGTGGTGAGGGTGGTGGTGAGGGTGGTGAGTGTGAGGGTGGTGGTGAGGGTGGTGAGGGTGGTGAGGGTGGTGGTGAGGGTGGTGAGCGTGGTGAGGGTGGTGGTGAGGGTGGTGAGTGTGAGGGTGGTGGTGAGGGTGGTGAGCGTGGTGAGGGTGGTGGTGAGGGTGGTGAGTGTGAGGGTGGTGGTGAGGGTGGTGAGCGTGGTGAGGGTGGTGGTGAGGGTGGTGAGGGTGAGGGTGGTGGTGAGGGTGGTGAGTGTGAGGGTGGTGGTGAGGGTGGTGAGGGTGGTGAGGGTGGTGAGGGTGAGGGTGGTGGTGAGGGTGGTGAGCGTGGTGAGGGTGGTGGTGAGGGTGGTGAGCGTGGTGAGGGTGGTGGTGAGGGTGGTGAGTGTGAGGGTGGTGGTGAGGGTGGTGAGGGTGGTGAGGGTGGTGAGGGTGAGGGTGGTGGTGAGGGTGGTGGTGAGGGTGGTGAGGGTGGTGAGGGTGGTGAGGGTGAGGGTGGTGGTGAGGGTGGTGGTGAGGGTGAGGGTGAGGGTGGTGAGGGTGGTGGTGAGGGTGGTGAGGGTGGTGAGCGTGGTGAGGGTGGTGGTGAGGGTGGTGAGGGTGGTGAGGGTGAGGGTGGTGGTGAGGGTGGTGAGGGTGAGGGTGGTGGTGAGGGTGGTGAGGGTGAGGGTGGTGGTGAGGGTGGTGAGGGTGAGGGTGGTGGTGAGGGTGGTGAGGGTGAGGGTGGTGGTGAGGGTGGTGAGGTTGAGGGTGGTGGTGAGGGTGGTGAGGGTGGTGAGGGTGGTGAGGGTGGTGGTGAGGGTGGTGAGCGTGGTGAGGGTGGTGGTGAGGGTGGTGAGTGTGAGGGTGGTGGTGAGGGTGGTGAGCGTGATGAGGGTGAGGGTGGTGAGGGTGAGGGTGGGGGTGGGGGGGGTGAGGGTGGTGGGGGGGGTGAGCGTGGTGAGGGTGAGGGTGGTGAGTGTGTGGTGAGGGTGGTGGTGAGGGTGGTGGTGAGGGTGGTGAGCGTGGTGAGGGTGAGGGTGGTGAGCGTGGTGAGGGTGAGGGTGGTGAGTGTGTGGTGAGGGTGGTGGTGAGGGTGGTGAGGGTGGTGAGGGTGGTGGTGAGGGTGGTGGTGGTGAGGGTGGTGAGGGTGAGGGTGGTGAGGGTGAGGGTGGTGAGTGTGTGGTGAGCGTGGTGAGGGTGAGGGTGGTGAGTGTGTGGTGAGGGTGGTGGTGAGGGTGGTGGTGAGGGTGGTGAGCGTGGTGAGGGTGGTGGTGAGGGTGGTGGTGGTGAGGGTGGTGAGGGTGGTGAGGGTGAGGGTGGTGAGTGTGTGGTGAGCGTGGTGAGGGTGAGGGTGGTGGTGAGGGTGGTGGTGAGGGTGGTGAGCGTGGTGAGGGTGGTGGTGAGGGTGGTGAGGGTGAGGGTGGTGGTGAGCGTGGTGAGGGTGGTGGTGAGCAATTCTCCTCTGACTCTGTGTCTCTGTGTGTCTCTGTGTGTGTCTCTGTGTGTCTGTGTGTGTGTCTCTGTGTGTGTCTCTCTGTGTGTCTCTGTGTGTCTGTGTGTGTGTCTCTGTGTGTGTCTCTGTGTGTGTCTCTGTGTGTGTCTCTCTGTGTGTCTCTGTGTGTCTGTGTGTGTGTCTCTGTGTGTGTCTCTGTGTGTCTGTGTGTGTGTCTCTGTGTGTGTCTCTGTGTGTCTGTGTGTGTGTCTCTGTGTGTGTCTCTGTGTGTGTCTCTCTGTGTGTCTCTATGTGTCTGTGTGTGTGTCTCTGTGTGTGTCTCTGTGTGTCTGTGTGTGTGTCTCTGTGTGTGTCTCTGTGTGTCTGTGTGTGTGTCTCTCTGTGTGTCTCTGTGTGTGTCTCTGTGTGTCTCTGTGTGTGTCTCTGTGTGTCTGTGTGTGTGTCTGTGTGTGTGTCTTTCTGTGTGTCTCTCTCTGTCTCTGTGTGTCTGTGTCTCTCTGTGTGTCTCTGTGTGTCTGTGTGTGTGTCTCTCTGTGTGTCTCTCTGTGTGTGTCTCTGTGTGTGTGTCTGTGTGTCTCTGTGTGTCTCTGTGTGTCTGTGTGTGTGTCTCTCTGTGTGTCTCTCTGTGTGTCTCTGTGTGTCTGTGTGTGTGTCTCTCTGTGTGTCTCTCTGTGTCTGTGTGTGTGTCTCTCTGTGTGTCTCCGTGTGTCTCCGTGTGTCTCTGTGTGTCTCTGTGTGTCTCTGTGTGTCTCTGTGTGTCTCTGCACCAGGTGATGTCCATCTTGATGCACGGAGACGCTGCGTTTGCCGGCCAAGGCATCGTGTACGAGACGTTCCACCTCAGCGACCTCCCCTCCTACACCACGCACGGAACCATCCACGTGGTGGTCAACAACCAGGTGGGATGACTCTCACTCGCCCACTCACCCACTCACTCACCCACTCACTCACTCACTCACCACTCAGTCAGTCAGTCACTCACCCACTCACTCACCCACTCACTCACACACTCACCCACTCACCCACTCAGTCAGTCAGTCAGTCACTCACTCACTCACTCACTCACCCACTCACTCACCCACTCACCCACTCACTCACTCACCACTCAGTCACTCGTCCGCTCGCTCACTCACCCACTCACTCACTCACTCACTCACCCACTCACTCACCCACTCACCCACTCACTCACCCACTCACTCACCCACTCACTCACCCACTCACCCACTCACTCACTCACTCACTCACCCACTCACTCACCCACTCACCCACTCACTCACTCACTCACTCACCCACTCACTCACTCACTCACCCACTCACTCACTCACTCACTCACCCACTCACCCACTCACCCACTCACCCACTCACTCACTCACTCACCCACTCACTCACCCACTCACCCACTCACCCACTCACCCACTCACCCACTCACTCACTCACTCACTCACCCACTCACTCACTCACTCACCCACTCACTCACTCACTCACTCACCCACTCACTCACTCACCCACTCACCCACTCACTCACTCACTCACCCACTCACCCACTCACTCACCCACTCACCCACTCAGTCAGTCAGTCACTCAGTCAGTAAGTCACTCACTCAGTCACTCAGTCACTCACACACTCACACACTCACACACTCGCTCGCTCGCTCACTCACTCACTCACTCACCCACTCACCCACTCACTCACTCACTCACCCACTCACTCACTCACTCACTCACCCACTCACCCACTCACTCACTCAGTCACCCACTCACACACCCACTCACTCACTCACACACTCTGTCTCTCTCACTCTGTCTCTCTCCCGTCTCTCCCCGTGTCTCTCTCTCCGCGTGTCTCTCTCTCCGTGTCTCTCTCCCCTCTCTCCCCGTGTCTCTCCCCGTGTCTCTCTCCCCGTGTCTCTCTCCCTGTGTCTCTCTCCCCGTGTCTCTCTCTCCGTGTCTCTCTCCCCGTGTCTCTCTCTCACCGTGTCTCTCTCTCCGTGTCTCTCTCCCTGTGTCTCTCTCCCCGTGTCTCTCTCTCCCCCCGTGTCTCTCTCCCTGTGTCTCTCTCTCCGCGTCTCTCTCTCCCCGTGTCTCTCTCTCCGTGTCTCTCTCCCCTCTCTCCCCGTGTCTCTCTCCCCGTGTCTCTCTCTCTCCCCGTGTCTCTCTCTCCGTGTCTCTCTCCCCGTGTCTCTCTCCGTGTCTCTCCCCGTGTCTTTCCCCGTGTCTCTCTCCCCGTGTCTCTCTCACCGTGTCTCTCTCACCGTGTCTCTCTCCCCGTGTCTCTCTCACCGTGTCTCTCTCCCCGTGTCTCTCTCCCCTCTCTCACTGTGTCTCTCTCCCCTCTCCCCGTGTCTCTCTCCCCGTGTCTCTCTCCCCTCTCTCCCCGTGTCTCTCTCCCCGTGTCTCTCACCCCGTGTCTCTCTCCGTGTCTCTCCCCATGTCTCTCTCCCCGTGTCTCTCCCCGTGTCTCTCCCCGTGTCTCTCTCCCCGTGTCTCTCTCACCGTGTCTCTCTCCCCGTGTCTCTCTCCCCGTGTCTCTCACCGTGTCTCTCTCTCCGTGTCTCTCTCCCCGTGTCTCTCTCCGTGTCTCTCACCGTGTCTCTCTCTCCGTGTCTCTCTCCCCGTGTCTCTCTCCGCGTGTCTCTCTCCCCGTGTCTCTCACCCCGTGTCTCTCTCCCCTCTCTCACCGTGCCTCTCTCCCCGTGTCTCTCTCTCCGCGTGTCTCTCCCCGTGTCTCTCTCACTCCCCGTGTCTCTCTCCCCGTGTCTCTCACCGTGTCTCTCTCCCCGTGTCTCTCCCCGTGTCTCTCTCCCCTCTCTCACCGTGTCTCTCTCCCCGTGTCTCTCTCTCCCCGTGTCTCTCCCCGTGTCTCTCTCACTCCCCGTGTCTCTCTCCCCGTGTCTCTCACCCTGTCTCTCACCATGTCTCTCTCACTCCCCGTGTCTCTCTCCCCGTGTCTCTCACCGTGTCTCTCCCCGTGTCTCTCTCACTCCCCGTGTCTCTCTCCCCGTGTCTCTCACCGTGTCTCTCACCGTGTCTCTCTCACTCCCCGTGTCTCTCTCCCCGTGTCTCTCACCGTGTCTCTCTCTCTCCCCGTGTCTCTCTCACTCACCGTGTCTCTCTCCCCGTGTCTCTCTCCCCCGTGTCTCTCTTTCTCCCCGTGTCTCTCCCCGTGTCTCTCTCACTCCCCGTGTCTCTTTCCCCGTGTCTCTCACCGTGTCTCTCTCACTCACCGTGTCTCTCTCCCCGTGTCTCTCACCGTGTCTCTCTCTCTCCCCGTGTCTCTCTTTCTCCCCGTGTCTCTCTCCCCGTGTCTCTCTCCCCGTGTCTCTCTCCCCTCTCTCCCCTCTCTCCCCGTGTTTCTCTCTCTCCCCGTGTCTCTCCCCGTGTCTCTCACCGTGTCTCTCTCACTCCCCGTGTCTCTCTCACTCCCCGTGTCTCTCTCCCCGTGTCTCTCACCGTGTCTCTCTCTCTCCCCGTGTCTCTCTTTCTCCCCGTGTCTCTCTCCCCGTGTCTCTCTCCCCTCTCTCCCCTCTCTCCCCGTGTCTCTCTCCCCGTGTCTCTCCCCGTGTCTCTCACCGTGTCTCTCTCACTCCCCGTGTCTCTCTTTCTCCCCGTGTCTCTCTCCCCGTGTCTCTCTCCCCTCTCTCCCCTCTCTCCTCGTGTCTCACTCCCCGTGTCTCTCTCACTCCCCGTGTCTCTCTCCCCGTGTCTCTCACCGTGTCTCTCTCTCTCCCCGTGTCTCTCTTTCTCCCCGTGTCTCTCTCCCCGTGTCTCTCTCCCCTCTCTCCCCTCTCTCCCCGTGTCTCTCTCACTCACCGTGTCTCTCTCCCCGTGTCTCTCTCTCTCCCCGTGTCTCTCACCGTGTCTCTCTCTCTCCCCGTGTCTCTCTCACTCACCGTGTCTCTCTCCCCTCTCTCCCCGTGTCTCTCTCACTCACCGTGTCTCTCTCCCCGTGTCTCTCTTTCTCCCCGTGTCTCTCTCCCCGTGTCTCTCTCCCCTCTCTCCCCTCTCTCCCCGTGTCTCTCTCACTCACCGTGTCTCTCTCCCCGTGTCTCTCTCTCTCCCCGTGTCTCTCACCGTGTCTCTCTCTCTCCCCGTGTCTCTCTCACTCACCGTGTCTCTCTCCCCTCTCTCCCCGTGTCTCTCTCACTCACCGTGTCTCTCTCCCCGTGTCTCTCTCTCTCCCCGTGTCTCTCTCCCCGTGTCTCTCTCTCTCCCCGTGTCTCTCTCCCCTCTCTCCCCGTGTCTCTCTCCCCGTGTCTCTCTCTCTCACCGTGTCTCTCTCCCCGTGTCTCTCTCTCTCACCGTGTCTCTCTCCCCTCTCTCCCCGTGTCTCTCTCCCCGTGTCTCTCTCTCTCACCGTGTCTCTCTCCCCGTGTCTCTCTCTCTCCCCGTGTCTCTCTCCCCTCTCTCCCCGTGTCTCTCTCCCCGTGTCTCTCTCTCTCACCGTGTCTCTCTCCCCGTGTCTCTCTCTCTCCCCGTGTCTCTCTCCCCTCTCTCCCCGTGTCTCTCTCCCCGTGTCTCTCTCTCTCACCGTGTCTCTCTCCCCGTGTCTCTCTCTCTCCCCGTGTCTCTCTCCCCTCTCTCCGCGTGTCTCTCTCACTCACCGTGTCTCTCTCCCCGTGTCTCTTTCTCTCCCCGTGTCTCTTTCTCTCCCCGTGTCTCTCTCCCCTCTCTCCGCGTGTCTCTCTCCGCGTGTCTCTCTCCGCGTGTCTCTCTCCGCGTGTCTCTCTCCAGATTGGCTTCACGACGGACCCGCGTTCTTCGCGTTCCTCTCCGTACTGCACGGACGTGTCTCTCTCCCCGTGTCTCTCTCTCTCCCCGTGTCTCTCACCGTGTCTCTCTCTCTCCCCGTGTCTCTCTCACTCACCGTGTCTCTCTCCCCTCTCTCCCCGTGTCTCTCTCACTCACCGTGTCTCTCTCCCCGTGTCTCTCTCTCTCCCCGTGTCTCTCACCGTGTCTCTCTCTCTCCCCGTGTCTCTCTCTCTCCCCGTGTCTCTCACCGTGTCTCTCTCCCCTCTCTCCCCGTGTCTCTCTCCCCGTGTCTCTCTCCCCGTGTCTCTCTCTCTCACCGTGTCTCTCTCCCCGTGTCTCTCTCTCTCCCCGTGTCTCTCTCCCCCTCTCTCCCCGTGTCTCTCTCCCCGTGTCTCTCTCTCTCACCGTGTCTCTCTCCCCGTGTCTCTCTCTCTCCCCGTGTCTCTCTCCCCTCTCTCCCCGTGTCTCTCTCCCCGTGTCTCTCTCTCTCCCCGTGTCTCTCTCTCTCCCCGTGTCTCTCTCTCTCCCTCTCTCCCCGTGTCTCTCTCCCCGTGTCTCTCTCTCTCACCGTGTCTCTCTCCCCGTGTCTCTCTCTCTCCCTCTCTCCCCGTGTCTCTCTCCCCGTGTCTCTCTCTCTCACCGTGTCTCTCTCCCCGTGTCTCTCTCTCTCCCTCTCTCCCCGTGTCTCTCTCCCCGTGTCTCTCTCTCTCACCGTGTCTCTCTCCCCGTGTCTCTCTCTCTCCCCGTGTCTCTCTCCCCTCTCTCCCCGTGTCTCTCTCCCCGTGTCTCTCTCTCTCACCGTGTCTCTCTCCCCGTGTCTCTCTCTCTCCCCCGTGTCTCTTTCCCCTCTCTCCCCGTGTCTCTCTCCCCGTGTCTCTCTCTCTCACCGTGTCTCTCTCCCCGTGTCTCTCTCTCTCCCCGTGTCTCTCTCCCCTCTCTCCCCGTGTCTCTCTCCCCGTGTCTCTCTCTCTCACCGTGTCTCTCTCCCCGTGTCTCTCTCTCTCCCCGTGTCTCTCTCCCCTCTCTCCCCGTGTCTCTCTCCCCGTGTCTCTCTCTCTCCCCGTGTCTCTCTCTCTCCCCGTGTCTCTCTCTCTCCCTCTCTCCCCGTGTCTCTCTCCCCGTGTCTCTCTCTCTCACCGTGTCTCTCTCCCCGTGTCTCTCTCTCTCCCCGTGTCTCTCTCCCCTCTCTCCCCGTGTCTCTCTCCCCGTGTCTCTCTCTCTCACCGTGTCTCTCTCCCCGTGTCTCTCTCTCTCCCCGTGTCTCTCTCCCCTCTCTCCCCGTGTCTCTCTCCCCGTGTCTCTCTCTCTCACCGTGTCTCTCTCCCCGTGTCTCTCTCTCTCCCCGTGTCTCTCTCCCCTCTCTCCCCGTGTCTCTCTCCCCGTGTCTCTCTCTCTCCCCGTGTCTCTCTCTCTCCCCGTGTCTCTCTCTCTCCCTCTCTCCCCGTGTCTCTCTCCCCGTGTCTCTCTCTCTCCCCGTGTCTCTCTCCCCTCTCTCCCCGTGTCTCTCTCCCCGTGTCTCTCTCTCTCCCCGTGTCTCTCTCTCTCCCCGTGTCTCTCTCTCTCCCTCTCTCCCCGTGTCTCTCTCCCCCGTGTCTCTCTCTCTCCCCGTGTCTCTCTCTCTCCCCGTGTCTCTCTCCCCTCTCTCCCCGTGTCTCTCTCCCCGTGTCTCTCTCTCTCACCGTGTCTCTCTCCCCGTGTCTCTCTCTCTCCCCGTGTCTCTCTCCCCTCTCTCCCCGTGTCTCTCTCCCCGTGTCTCTCTCTCTCACCGTGTCTCTCTCCCCGTGTCTCTCTCTCTCCCCGTGTCTCTCTCCCCTCTCTCCCCGTGTCTCTCTCCCCATGTCTCTCTCTCTCCCCGTGTCTCTCTCTCTCCCCGTGTCTCTCTCCCCGTGTCTCTCTCTCTCCCTCTCTCCCCGTGTCTCTCTCCCCGTGTCTCTCTCTCTCCCCGTGTCTCTCTCCCTGTGTCTCTCTCTCTCCCCGTGTCTCTCTCTCTCCCTCTCTCCCCGTGTCTCTCTCCCCGTGTCTCTCTCTCACCGTGTCTCTCTCCCCGTGTCTCTCTCCCCGTGTCTCTCTCTCCGCGTGTCTCTCTCCGCGTGTCTCTCTCCAGATTGGCTTCACGACGGACCCGCGTTCTTCCCGTTCCTCTCCGTACTGCACGGACGTGGCGCGCGTCGTCAACGCGCCGATCTTCCACGTCAACGCCGACGACCCCGAGGCCGTCGTCTACGTGTGCAGGGTGGCAGCCGAGTGGAGAAACTGCTTCCACAAAGACGTGGTGGTGGACCTGGTGAGTGGGTGGGTGGGTGGGTGAGTGGGTGAGTGGGTGGGTGAGTGGGTGAGTGGGTGAGTGAGTGAGTGGGTGAGTGGGGTGAGTGAGTGAGTGACTGAGTGAGTGAGTGAGGCCGTCGTCTACGTGTGCAGGGTGGCAGCCGAGTGGAGAAACTGCTTCCACAAAGACGTGGTGGTGGACCTGGTGAGTGGGTGGGTGGGTGGGTGAGTGAGTGGGTGAGTGGGTGGGTGAGTGGGTGAGTGGGTGAGTGAGTGACTGAGTGACTGACTGAGTGACTGACTGAGTGAGTGACTGAGTGAGTGAGTGAGGCCGTCGTCTACGTGTGCAGGGTGGCAGCCGAGTGGAGAAACTGCTTCCACAAAGACGTGGTGGTGGACCTGGTGAGTGAGTGGGTGGGTGGATGAGTGGGTGAGTGGGTGAGTGAGTGAGTGACTGAGTGAGTGACTGAGTGAGTGAGTGAGGCCGTCGTCTACGTGTGCAGGGTGGCAGCCGAGTGGAGAAACTGCTTCCACAAAGACGTGGTGGTGGACCTGGTGAGTGAGTGGGTGGGTGGGTGAGTGGGTGAGTGGGTGGGTGAGTGGGTGAGTGGGTGAGTGAGTGAGTGGGTGAGTGGGTGAGTGAGTGAGTGACTGAGTGAGTGAGTGGGTGAGTGGGTGAGTGGGTGAGTGGGTGAGTGGGTGAGTGAGTGACTGAGTGACTGACTGAGTGAGTGACTGAGTGAGTGAGTGAGGCCGTCGTCTACGTGTGCAGGGTGGTGGCAGCCGAGTGGAGAAACTGCTTCCACAAAGACGTGGTGGTGGACCTGGTGAGTGGGTGGGTGGGTGGGTGAGTGGGTGAGTGGGTGAGTGGGTGAGTGAGTGGGGGGGTGACTGAGTGACTGAGTGAGTGAGTGAGGCCGTAGTCCACGTGTGCAGGGTGGCAGCCGAGTGGAGAAACTGCTTCCACAAAGACGTGGTGGTGGACCTGGTGAGTGAGTGGGTGGGTGGGTGTGAGTGAGTGGGTGAGTGGGTGGGTGAGTGGGTGAGTGGGTGAGTGAGTGAGTGGGTGAGTGGGTGAGTGAGTGAGTGACTGAGTGAGTGAGTGAGGCCGTCGTCTACGTGTGCAGGGTGGCAGCCGAGTGGAGAAACTGCTTCCACAAAGACGTGGTGGTGGACCTGGTGAGTGGGTGGGTGGGTGGGTGAGTGGGTGAGTGAGTGAGTGGGTGAGTGAGTGGGTGACTGGGTGACTGACTGAGTGACTGAGTGAGTGAGTGAGGCCGTCGTCTACGTGTGCAGGGTGGCAGCCGAGTGGAGAAACTGCTTCCACAAAGACGTGGTGGTGGACCTGGTGAGTGGGTGGGTGGGTGAGTGAGTGGGTGAGTGGGTGGGTGACTGACTGAGTGGGTGACTGAGTGGGTGAGTGAGTGAGGCCGTCGTCTACGTGTGCAGGGTGGCAGCCGAGTGGAGAAACTGCTTCCACAAAGACGTGGTGGTGGACCTGGTGAGTGGGTGGGTGGGTGGGTGAGTGGGTGAGTGAGTGAGTGGGTGAGTGAGTGGGTGACTGGGTGACTGACTGAGTGACTGAGTGAGTGAGGCCGTCGTCTACGTGTGCAGGGTGGCAGCCGAGTGGAGAAACTGCTTCCACAAAGACGTGGTGGTGGACCTGGTGAGTGAGTGGGTGGGTGGGTGAGTGGGTGAGTGGGTGAGGTGAGTGGGGGTGGTGAGTGAGTGGGTGAGTGGGTGAGTGACTGGGTGACTGACTGAGTGACTGAGTGAGTGAGTGAGGCCGTCGTCTACGTGTGCAGGTTGGCAGCCGAGTGGAGAAACTGCTTCCACAAAGACGTGGTGGTGGACCTGGTGAGTGAGTGGGTGGGTGGGGTGAGTGGGTGAGTGGGTGGGTGAGTGGGTGAGTGGGTGAGTGAGTGAGGGTGGGGTGAGTGGGTGAGTGAGTGAGTGACTGAGTGAGTGACTGAGTGAGTGAGTGAGGCCGTCGTCTACGTGTGCAGGGTGGCAGCCGAGTGGAGAAACTGCTTCCACAAAGACGTGGTGGTGGACCTGGTGAGTGAGTGGGTGGGTGGGTGAGTGGGTGAGTGGGTGAGAGTGAGTGGGGGGGGTGAGTGAGTGGGTGAGTGGGTGAGTGACTGGGTGACTGACTGAGTGACTGAGTGAGTGAGTGAGGCCGTCGTCTACGTGTGCAGGGTGGCAGCCGAGTGGAGAAACTGCTTCCACAAAGACGTGGTGGTGGACCTGGTGAGTGAGTGGGTGGGTGGGGTGAGTGGGTGAGTGGGTGAGTGAGTGGGGGGGGTGAGTGAGTGGGTGGAGTGACTGGGTGACTGACTGAGTGACTGAGTGAGTGAGTGAGGCCGTCGTCTACGTGTGCAGGGTGGCAGCCGAGTGGAGAAACTGCTTCCACAAAGACGTGGTGGTGGACCTGGTGAGTGAGTGGGTGGGTGGTGAGTGGGTGAGTGGGTGGGTGAGTGGGTGAGTGGGTGAGTGAGTGAGTGGGTGAGTGGGTGAGTGAGTGAGTGACTGAGTGAGTGAGTGAGGCCGTCGTCTACGTGTGCATGGTGGCAGCCGAGTGGAGAAACTGCTTCCACAAAGACGTGGTGGTGGACCTGGTGAGTGAGTGGGTGAGTGGGTGAGTGGGTGAGTGGGTGAGTGGGTGAGTGGTGTGGGTGAGTGGGTGAGTGACTGAGTGAGTGAGTGAGGCCGTCGTCTACGTGTGCAGGGTGGCAGCCGAGTGGAGAAACTGCTTCCACAAAGACGTGGTGGTGGACCTGGTGAGTGAGTGGGTGAGTGGGTGAGTGGGTGAGTGAGTGAGTGAGTGGGTGGGTGGGTGAGTGAGTGAGTGACTGAGTGAGTGACTGAGTGAGTGAGTGAGGCCGTCGTCTACGTGTGCAGGGTGGCAGCCGAGTGGAGAAACTGCTTCCACAAAGACGTGGTGGTGGACCTGGTGAGTGGGGTGGGTGAGTGGGTGAGTGAGTGGGGGGGGGTGAGTGAGTGGAGTGGGTGGGTGGGTGGGTGAGTGGGGGGGTGAGTGAGTGGGTGAGTGAGTGAGTGGGTGGGTGGGTGAGTGAGTGGGTGGGTGGGTGGGTGAGTGAGTGAGTGGGTGAGTGAGTGGGTGGGTGAGTGAGTGAGTGAGTGGGTGAGTGAGTGGGTGAGTGAGTGAGTGGGTGAGTGAGTGAGTGAGTGAGTGGGTGAGTGAGTGGGTGAGTGAGTGAGTGACTGAGTGAGTGACTGAGTGAGTGACTGAGTGGGTGAGTGAGTGAGTGAGTGGGTGGGTGAGTGAGTGAGTGAGTGAGTGGGTGAGTGGGTGAGTGGGTGAGTGGGTGGGTGGGTGAGTGGGTGAGTGAGTGAGTGAGTGGGTGAATGGGTGACTGGGTGAGTGAGTGACTGAGTGAGTGACTGAGTGAGTGAGTGGGTGACTGGGTGAGTGAGTGAGTGAGTGGGTGAGTGGGTGAGTGGGTGAGTGAGTGAGTGGGTGAGTGAGTGGGTGAGTGGGTGAGTGGGTGAGTGAGTGAGTGGGTGAGTGAGTGAGTGAGTGGGTGAGTGACTGAGTGAGTGACTGAGTGGGTGAGTGAGTGAGTGAGTGGGTGAGTGTGTGAGTGAGTGAGTGGGTGGGTGAGTGAGTGAGTGAGTGGGTGAGTGGGTGAGTGAGTGGGTGAGTGAGTGGGTGGGTGAGTGGGTGAGTGGGTGAGTGAGTGAGTGAGTGGGTGAATGGGTGACTGGGTGAGTGAGTGACTGAGTGAGTGACTGAGTGAGTGAGTGGGTGACTGGGTGAGTGAGTGAGTGAGTGGGTGAGTGAGTGAGTGGGTGAGTGGGTGAGTGGGTGAGTGAGTGAGTGGGTGAGTGAGTGAGTGGGTGAGTGAGTGGGTGGATGAGTGAGTGAGTGACTGAGTGAGTGAGAGAGGCCGTAGTCTACGTGTGCAGGGTGGCAGCCGAGTGGGGAAACTGCTTCCACAAAGACGTGGTGGTGGACCTGGTGAGTGAGTGAGTGGGTGGGTGGGTGAGTGGGTGGGTGGGTGAGTGAGTGAGTGAGTGGGTGAGTGGGTGGGTGGGTGAGTGAGTGAGTGGGTGAGTGAGTGGGTGAGTGAGTGAGTGGGTGGGTGAGTGAGTGAGTGAGTGGGTGGGTGGGTGGGGGGCTGGGTGGGTGGTGGACCTGGTGAGTGAGGGGGTGGGGATGTCGATTGCCATAAGGTTCATTTGCCAATGCCTCCCCCCCCCCCCCCCCCCCCCCCCCCCCCCCCCCCGTGTCTCTCTCTCTCTCCCCGTGTCTCTCCCCCCGTGTCTATCTCCCCGTGTCTCTCTCCCCTCTCCCCTCTCTCCCCGTGTCTCTCTCTCCCCCCCCCGTGGTCTCTCCCTCCCCCCCCCCGTGTCTCTCTCCCCCCCTCTCTCCGTGTCTCTCTCCCCGTGTCTCTCTCCCCTCTCCCCTCTCCCCGTGTCTCTCTCCCCTCTCCCCGTGTCTCTCTCCCCGTGTCTCTCTCCCCTCTCTTCCCCTCTCTCCCCTCTCTCCCCTCTCCCCGTGTCTCTCTCCCCGTGTCTCTCTCCCCTCTCCCCTCTCCCCTCCCCCCTCTCTCCCCTCTCTCCCCTCTCCCCGTGTCTCTCTCCTCGTGTCTCTCCCCCCGTGTCTATCTCCCCGTGTCTCTCTCCCCTCTCCCCTCTCCCCGTGTCTGTCTCCCCTCTCCCCGTGTCTCTCTCCCCGTGTCTCTCTCCCCTCTCTCCCCTCTCCCCGTGTCTCTCTCCCCGTGTCTCTCTCCCCTCTCCCCGTGTCTCTCTCCCCTCTCTCCCCTTACCCCGTGTCTCTCTCCCCGTGTCTCTCTCCCCGTGTCTCTGTCCGCGTGTGTGTCTCCAGGTGAGCTACCGCAAGAACGGCCACAAACGAGGTCGACGAACCGATGTTCACGCAGCCGCTGCAAGCAGCAGGTCCCCGTTACTGCGTCGCTATGCCGAGCAGCTCGTCGCAGGCGGGGTCGTCACCACACAGGAGTTCGAGGTGAGGGGGGTGGTGGTGGTGGTGGGGGTGGTGGTGAGTGTGGTGGTGGTGGTGGCAGGCGGGGTCGTCACCACACAGGAGTTCGGAGGTGAGGGGGGGGGTGGTGGTGGTGGTGGTGAGTGTGGTGGTGGTGGTGGCAGGCGGGGTCGTCACCACACAGGAGTTCGAGGTGAGGGGGGTGGTGGTGGTGGTGGTGGTGGTGGTGAGTGTGGTGGTGGTGGTGGCAGGCGGGGTCGTCACCACACAGGAGTTCGAGGTGAGGGGGGTGGTGGTGGTGGTGGTGGTGGTGGTGGTGAGTGTGGTGGTGGTGGTGGCAGGCGGGGTCGTCACCACACAGGAGTTCGAGGTGAGGGGGGTGGTGGTGGGGTGTGGGGTGGTGGTGGTGGTGAGGGGGTGAGTGTGGTGGTGGTGGTGGCAGGCGGGGTCGTCACCACACAGGAGTTCGAGGTGAGGGGGGTGGTGGTGGTGGTGGTGGTGGTGGTGAGTGTGGTGGTGGTGGTGGCAGGCGGGGTCGTCACCACACAGGAGTTCGAGGTGAGGGTGGTGGTGGTGGGGTGAGGGGGTGGTGGTGGTGGTGGTGGTGGTGGTGAGTGTGGTGGTGGTGGTGGCAGGCGGGGTCGTCACCACACAGGAGTTCGAGGTGAGGGGGGTGGTGGTGGTGGTGGTGGTGGTGGTGAGTGTGGTGGTGGTGGTGGCAGGCGGGGTCGTCACCACACAGGAGTTCGAGGTGAGGGGGGTGGTGGTGGGGGGTGAGGGGGGTGGTGGTGGTGGTGAGGGGGGTGAGTGTGGTGGTGGTGGTGGCAGGCGGGGTCGTCACCACACAGGAGTTCGAGGTGAGGGGGGTGGTGGTGGTGGTGGTGGTGGTGAGTGTGGTGGTGGTGGTGGTGGTGGTGAGTGTGGTGGTGGTGGTGGCAGGCGGGGTCGTCACCACACAGGAGTTCGAGGTGAGTTGGGTGGTGGTGGTGGTGGTGGGGGTGAGTGTGGTGGTGGTGGTGGTGGTGGTGAGTGTGGTGGTGGTGGTGGCAGGCGGGGTCGTCACCACACAGGAGTTCGA
>NW_027621737.1:0-45280 GCF_964198595.1 Lampetra fluviatilis | reverse complement strand
TGGAGAAGATGAGTAGAGGGATAATATCTATCTTCGTGTAACGTTTGAATAGGTGTCTGAGTAGGTGTGTAAGTGTGTGAGTAGGTGTGAAGGTGTGTGAGTGTGTGAGTAGGTGTGTGAGTAGGTGTGTGAGTGTGTGAGTAGGTGTGTGAGTAGGTGTGTGAGTAGGTGTGTGAGTGTGTGAGCGTGTAGGTGTGTAAGTAGGTGTGTGAGTGTGTGAGTAGGTTGTGTGAGTGTGTAAGTAGGTGTGTGAGTATGTGAGTGTATGAGTAGGGTGTGT
The DNA here is from genome assembly GCF_964198595.1 of Lampetra fluviatilis. Taxonomy (NCBI): domain Eukaryota; kingdom Metazoa; phylum Chordata; class Hyperoartia; order Petromyzontiformes; family Petromyzontidae; genus Lampetra; species Lampetra fluviatilis. Next base: position 45,000 of record NW_027621737.1, on the reverse strand, counting down.
GAGTGGTGTGAGTGAGTAGGTGTGTGAGTGTGTGTGTAGGTGTGTAAGTAGGTGTGTGAGTGTGTGTGTAGGTGTGTGAGTAGGTGTGTGAGTGTGTGAGTAGGTGTGTAGGTGTGTGAGTGTGTGAGTAGGTGTGTGAGTAGGTGTGTGAGTGTGTGAGTAGGTGTGTGAGTAGGTGTGTGAGTAGGTGTGTGAGTGTATGAGTAGGTGTGTGAGTGTGTGAGTAGGTGTGTGAGTAGGTGTGTGAGTGTGTGAGTAGGTGTGTGAAGTGTGTGAGTAGGTGTGTGAGTAGGTGTGTGAGTAGGTGTGTGAGTGTATGAGTAGGTGTGTGAGTAGGTGTGTGAGTAGGTGTGTGAGTGTGTGAGCGTGTAGGTGTGTAAGTAGGTGTGTGAGTGTGTGAGTAGGTGTGTGAGTGTGTAAGTAGGTGTGTGAGTATGTGAGTGTATGAGTAGGTGTGTGAGTGTGTGAGTGAGTAGGTGTGTGAGTGTGTGTGTAGGTGTGTAAGTAGGTGTGTGAGTGTGTGTGTAGGTGTGTGAGTAGGTGTGTGAGTGTGTGAGTAGGTGTGTGTGTGAGTCAGTGTGTGTGCGTTGTGAGTAGGTGTGTGAGTGTGTAAGTAGGTGTGTGAGTATGTGATTATATGTGTGTATGAGTAGGTGTGTGAGTAGGTGTGTGAGTGTGTGAGTATGTGTGTGAGTGTGTGTGTAGGTGTGTAAGTAGGTGTGTGAGTGTGTGAGTGTGTGTGTAGGTGTGTAAGTCGGTGTATGAGTGTGTGAGTGTGTAGGTGTGTAAGTAGGTGTGTGAGTGTGTGAGTAGGTGTGTGAGTAGGTGTGTGAGTAGGTGTGTGAGTGTGTGAGTAGGTGTGTGAGTATATGAGTAGGTGTGTGAGTAGGTGTGTGAGTATGGTGTGTGAGTGTATGAGTAGGTGTGTGAGTATATGAGTAGGTGTGTGAGTATATGAGTAGGTGTGTGAGTAGGTGTGTGAGTAGGTGTGTGAGCGTGTGAGTAGGTGTGTGAGTAGGTGTGTGAGTGTGTGAGTAGGTGTGTGAGTGTGTGAGTAGGTGTGTGAGTAGGTGTGTGAGCGTGTGAGTAGGTGTGTGAGTAGGTGTGTGAGTGTGTGAGTAGGTGTGTGAGTGTGTGAGTAGGTGTGTGAGTAGGTGTGTGAGTGTGTGAGTAGGTGTGTGAGTAGGTGTGTGAGTAGGTGTGTGAGTGTATGAGTAGGTGTGTGAGTGTGTGAGTAGGTGTGTGAGTAGGTGTGTGAGTGTGTGAGTAGGTGTGTGAGTGTGTGAGTAGGTGTGTGAGTAGGTGTGTGAGTAGGTGTGTGAGTGTGTGAGTGTATGAGTAGGTGTGTGAGTGTGTGAGTAGGTGTGTGAGTAGGTGTATGAGTAGGTGTGTGAGTAGGTGTGTGAGTGTATGAGTAGGTGTGTAAGTGTGTGAGTAGGTGTGTGAGTAGGTGTGTGAGTGTGTGAGTAGGTGTGTGAGTGTATGAGTAGGTGTGTGAGTGTGTGAGTGTATGAGTAGGTGTGTGAATAGGTGTGTGAGTAGGTGTGTGAGTGTGTGAGTAGGTGTGTGAGTAGGTGTGTGAGTAGGTGTGTGAGTGTGTGAGTGTATGAGTAGGTGTGTGAGTGTATGAGTAGGTGTGTGAGTAGGTGTGTGAGTAGGTGTGTGAGTGTGTGAGTAGGTGTGTGAGTGTGTGAGTAGGTGTGTGAGTGTGTGAGTAGGTGTGTGAGTAGGTGTGTGAGTAGGTGTGTGAGTGTGTGAGTAGGTGTGTGAGTAGGTGTGTGAGTAGGTGTGTGAGTGTGTGAGTGTATGAGTAGGTGTGTGAGTGTGTGAGTAGGTGTGTGAGTAGGTGTGTGAGTGTGTGAGTAGGTGTGTGAGTGTATGAGTAGGTGTGTGAGTGTGTGAGTAGGTGTGTGAGTAGGTGTGTGAGTGTGTGAGTAGGTGTGTGAGTGTGTGAGTAGGTGTGTGAGTGTGTGAGTGTATGAGTGTATGAGTAGGTGTGTGAGTAGGTGTGTGAGTGTGTGAGTATGTGTGTGAGTGTGTGTGTAGGTGTGTAAGTAGGTGTGTGAGTGTGTGAGTGTGTGTGTAGGTGTGTAAGTAGGTGTGTGAGTGTGTGAGTGTGTAGGTGTGTAAGTAGGTGTGTGAGTGTGTGAGTAGGTGTGTGAGTAGGTGTGTGAGTGTGTGAGTAGGTGTGTGAGTGTATGAGTAGGTGTGTGAGTAGGTGTGTGAGTGTATGAGTAGGTGTGTGAGTAGGTGTGTGAGTAGGTGTGTGAGTGTATGAGTAGGTGTGTGAGTATATGAGTAGGTGTGTGAGTAGGTGTGTGAGTGTGTGAGTAGGTGTGTGAGTGTGTGAGTAGGTGTGTGAGTAGGTGTGTGAGTAGGTGTGTGAGTGTGTGAGTGTATGAGTAGGTGTGTTAGTGTATGAGTAGGTGTGTGAGTAGGTGTGTGAGTAGGTGTGTGAGTGTGTGAGTAGGTGTGTGAGTTGGTGTGTGAGTAGGTGTGTGAGTGTGTGAGTGTATGAGTAGGTGTGTGAGTGTATGAGTAGGTGTGTGAGTGTGTGAGTAGGTGTGGGAGTGTGTGAGTAGGTGTGTGAGTGTGTGAGTAGGTGTGTGAGTAGGTGTGTGAGTGTGTGAGTAGGTGTGTGAGTGTGTGAGTAGGTGTGTGAGTAGGTGTGTGAGTAGGTGTGTGAGTAGGTGTGTGAGTGTGTGAGTAGGTGTGTGAGTAGGTGTGTGAGTGTGTGAGTAGGTGTGTGAGTGTGTGAGTAGGTGTGTGAGTAGGTGTGTGAGTGTGTGAGTAGGTGTGTGAGTGTGTGAGTAGGTGTGTGAGTGTGTGAGTAGGTGTGTGAGTGTATGAGTAGGTGTGTGAGTGTGTGAGTAGGTGTGTGAGTGTGTGAGTAGGTGTGTGAGTAGGTGTGTGAGTAGGTGTGTGAGTAGGTGTGTGAGTGTGTGAGTAGGTGTGTGAGTAGGTGTGTGAGTGTGTGAGTAGGTGTGTGAGTGTGTGAGTAGGTGTGTGAGTAGGTGTGTGAGTGTGTGAGTGTATGAGTAGGTGTGTGAGTGTATGAGTAGGTGTGTGAGTAGGTGTGTGAGTAGGTGTGTGAGTGTATGAGTAGGTGTGTGAGTGTGTGAGTAGGTGTGTGAGTAGGTGTGTGAGTGTGTGAGTAGGTGTGTGAGTAGGTGTGTGAGTGTATGAGTAGGTGTGTGAGTGTGTGAGTAGGTGTGTGAGTAGGTGTGTGAGTAGGTGTGTGAGTGTGTGAGTGTATGAGTAGGTGTGTTAGTGTATGAGTAGGTGTGTGAGTAGGTGTGTGAGTAGGTGTGTGAGTGTGTGAGTAGGTGTGTGAGTTGGTGTGTGAGTAGGTGTGTGAGTGTGTGAGTGTATGAGTAGGTGTGTGAGTGTATGAGTAGGTGTGTGAGTAGGTGTATGAGTAGGTGTGTGAGTGTGTGAGTAGGTGTGTGAGTAGGTGTGTGAGTAGGTGTGTGAGTGTGTGAGTGTATGAGTTGGTGTGTGAGTGTGTGAGTAGGTGTGTGAGTAGGTGTGTGAGTAGGTGTGTGAGTAGGTGTGTGAGTGTATGAGTAGGTGTGTGAGTGTGTGAGTAGGTGTGTGAGTGTGTGAGTAGGTGTGTGAGTGTGTGAGTAGGTGTGTGAGTAGGTGTGTGAGTAGGTGTGTGAGTAGGTGTGTGAGTGTGTGAGTAGGTGTGTGAGTGTATGAGTAGGTGTGGGAGTGTGTGAGTAGGTGTGTGAGTGTGTGAGTAGGTGTGTGAGTAGGTGTGTGAGTGTGTGAGTAGGTGTGTGAGTGTATTAGTAGGTGTGGGAGTGTGTGAGTAGGTGTGTGAGTGTGTGAGTAGGTGTGTGAGTAGGTGTGTGAGTGTGTGAGTAGGTGTGTGAGTAGGTGTGTGAGTAGGTGTGTGAGTGTGTGAGTGTATGAGTAGGTGTGTGAGTGTGTGAGTAGGTGTGTGAGTAGGTGTGTGAGTAGGTGTGTGAGTGTGTGAGTAGGTGTGTGAGTGTGTGAGTAGGTGTGTGAGTAGGTGTGTGAGTGTGTGAGTAGGTGTGTGAGTAGGTGTGTGAGTGTGTGAATAGGTGTGTGAGTAGGTGTGTGAGTAGGTGTGTGAGTGTGTGAGTAGGTGTGTGAGTAGGTGTGTGAGTGTGTGAGTGTGTGAGTAGGTGTGTGAGTGTGTGAGTAGGTGTGTGAGTAGGTGTGTGAGTGTGTGAGTGTATGAGTAGGTGTGTGAGTGTATGAGTAGGTGTGTGAGTAGGTGTGTGAGTAGGTGTGTGAGTGTGTGAGTAGGTGTGTGAGTGTGTGAGTAGGTGTGTGAGTAGGTGTGTGAGTAGGTTGTGTGAGTGTGTGAGTAGGTGTGTGAGTAGGTGTATGAGTAGGTGTGTGAGTGTGTGAGTGTATGAGTAGGTGTGTGAGTGTGTGAGTAGGTGTGTGAGTGTATGAGTAGGTGTGTGAGTAGGTGTGTGAGTGTATGAGTAGGTGTGTGAGTAGGTGTGTGAGTAGGTGTGTGAGTAGGTGTGTGAGTGTATGAGTAGGTGTGTAAGTGTGTGAGTAGGTGTGTGAGTAGGTGTGTGAGTGTGTGAGTAGGTGTGTGAGTGTATGAGTAGGTGTGTGAGTAGGTGTGTGAGTAGGTGTGTGAGTGTGTGAGTAGGTGTGTGAATAGGTGTGTGAGTGTATGAGTAGGTGTGTGAGTAGGTGTGTGAGTAGGTGTGTGAGTAGGTGTGTGAGTAGGTGTGTGAGTGTATGAGTAGGTGTGTGAGTAGGTGTGTGAGTAGGTGTGTGAGTAGGTGTGTGAGTGTATGAGTAGGTGTGTGAGTAGGTGTGTGAGTAGGTGTGTGAGTAGGTGTGTGAGTAGGTGTGTGAATAGGTGTGTGAGTGTATGAGTAGGTGTGTGAGTAGGTGTGTGAGTAGGTGTGTGAGTGTATGAGTAGGTGTGTGAGTAGGTGTGTGAGTAGGTGTGTGAGTGTGTGAGTAGGTGTGTGAATAGGTGTGTGAGTGTGTGAGTAGGTGTGTGAGTAGGTGTATGAGTAGGTGTGTGAGTGTGTGAGTGTATGAGTAGGTGTGTGAGTAGGTGTGTGAGTAGGTGTGTGAGTGTGTGTGTGAGTGTGTAAGTAGGACCTACCGTGGAGCTGATCTGCCCACTGACCATCGACTTGTCATCTGTAAGATGCGCCTGCCATTCTTCCATGACCCCATTAAAACCTATAGTGGCCTGGTCTCAGCGGGCTGATGAAAGTTGCAAGCGAGAATTTCATCATCGCTTGCGGCTGGGGTTGGCATCGTCCCCCACTCCTCCTGATGTCGAGGGGAAATGGGCGATTTTTAGGTCGACTCAGCCTCAAATGAGTACCTAGCGCGGCGTGTAGTAAACATCGCCACTGGGGAGACAAAGGCGGCCGGGCGTGGTGTTAGCCACCCCACCCCCTCGTGTGCTCGCTAACAGCACTTGCCTCAACAGTCTGATTTACGGGGGATCTTTGTCTGTTGTTAACAAAGGCAAAGGTCCCCCGTATAGCCTCAGCAGAGTGTTGGGGCAAGAGCCATTCGCGTGTAGCAGTGGCACACGAGAGGCTGGGTGGGTGACTAGCACCAGGCCCGGCCGCCTTTGTCTTCCTAGTGGAGATGTCTGCAGACCGCATCGGTCACTCATTTGAGTGGTCAGTCGACCGGCACACATACACGCACAAAGACAAAGATTCCCCGTGTAGCCTCAAGCTACTTTCGGGGCAAGTGCCGCAACTAAACTAAACTTTTTTTTTCGTATGTTACCAAGAAAGGCCCAATGAGCGATACAGATATTTTTTTCAGAAGCTCCCTGGCCATCACAAATGATTGCTCAACAAACGAAAAACTCCAAACGCATGATTCTAAATGTGGAGGGGGGAAAACCGGAGGACCCGGAGAAAAGTCCACGGGGAGATATGCAGGCATCAGTGTCGGGTTCGAACACCACGACCTCGTGTACACCAGGCGAGGTAGTTAACATCTCATAGCCACCGTGATCATGATGATGAGAGAGAGAGACACGCAAACTCCAAATATACAGCAGGCGTCAGAGTCGGGATAGAACCCACGACCTCCTGTACACCAGGCGAGGTAGTTAACATCTCCTAGCCACCGTGATGATGATGATGAGAGAGAGACACGCAAACTCCAAAGTTACAACAGCTGGCATCAGAGTCGGGTTCGAACCCACGACCTCATGTACACCAGGCGAGGTAGTTAACATCTCATAGCCACCGTGATGATGATGAGAGAGAGAGAGACACGCAAACTCCAAATATACAGCAGCAGGCATCAGAGTCGGGTTCGAACCCACGACCTCCTGTACACCACGCGAGGTAGTCAACATCTCCTAGCCCCCGTGTAGCACCTCTGAAGGCCGATCACAAATCACACTAGTGGGGGGTGTGGGTTGTGAATCTCACCGAGGCATTTCTTGTGTAGATATCATAAGGAGGGGGAGGGGGGGGGAGGGGGCACGCCCCAGGACTGCTTGGTCAGGAGAGGGTTAATTTGGTCCACAAATGTTGTGTGAACGTCAGCAAGACGAGAAGGGGGGGGGGGGGTCATACCTCGTGTTGGGTCACTGCAGCCTCAAATGAACCCCCCCTAACCACCGCCGCCGCCACCACCACCACGCTCCCAGCGCACAACACACACAGAGACAAAGAACATCCGTGTAGCCTCACACACGCACACTCACACGCACACACCTACTTACACACACACCTACTCACACACACACACACACACCTACTTACACACACCTACTCACACACACACCTACTCACACACACACTCACACACACATACACACCTACTCACACACCCATACCGACTCACACACACACGCCTACTCACACACACACGCACACTCACGCACACACACCTACTCACACACACACACCGACTCACACACACGCACACTCACACGCACACTCACACGCACACACACCTACTCACACACCTACTCAGACACTCACACACCTACTCACACACACACCTACTCACGCACACACCTACTCACACATACACCTACTCACACACACACCTACTCACACACACACCTACTCACACACACACCTACTCACTCACACACACACACCTACTCACACACACCTACTCACACACACACACCTACTCACGCACAACAACAACAACCGCCATTCGCCACTAAGTGGCGGTGACGTCACCACGACGCTTGTGCCAGGCCATGTGCACCTTGAGACTGCCACGTGAAGTGTCGAACGCCCGCTGGCAGGAGGTCACGGGGCAGACCCAGGTGCCACGGGTCGACTGACCGAGATGACCGAGATGACTGACTGATGCACCACCTGTGCCCCCTACTGTGCCAACTTGCTGTGCTTTAGCCACCCGGCGCTCCGCTCGTTGTTGTGAGCGTCGCTCCTCCGCCCTCCGTTGTTGTTGGAGGGCGACTGCCTCCAACTGCCCAGTAGCGTCCTTCACGAGCCTCCTCCACTGAGGCCGATCTTGACACCGCTGGTACCAGTCATCGGCAAGTCCACTCAGCTCCACGTCCTCCTGTACCACATCACTCCATCTCTTCTCTAGCCCGTGCCGCGCCCGTTTAGCCCCCTCGATCCGGCCGAACAAAAGCTGCTTAGGCATGCGGTGGCTGGGCATGCGGGCTACATGACCCAGCCAATGCAGCCTTGCCTGCCGGAGGGGCTCACCGATGGGACTTTGCCCAGATTTTTCAAGGATTTGTGAGCTCCTCACACAATCCAGTCTGGTTAAACCCAGGATGGATCGTAGGCAGGCCAGCCTAAATGTTTCCAACCGGCGAAGATGCTCCACTAGGGGGGTCCACGTTTCGCAAGCGTAGAGAAGGGAGGGAATGACCGTGGCCGAGAAGACCTGAAGCTTCGTGCGGAGCGACAGACCAGGTAGCTTCCACACAGCGTTACGCAACCGATGAAAAGATATTGCCGCTCGACTGATTCGGAGTGAGACCTCTGCTGATAAACTGGAGCCGGTCATGAGCACACTGCCCAGGTATGGGAAACTCTCCACTCTCTCCACAACTGCCCCATCACCGATTGGGAGTTGTGGGGGTGGAGTGTCCGATGGTACACAATGCTTAGTTTTGGTGGGGCTGATGGTACACACACACAGTCACACACACACGTAGACACACACACACGTAGACACACACACACACGTAGACACACACACACACGTAGACACACACACACGGAGACACACACACACACGGAGACACACACACACGGAGACACACACACACACGTAGACACACACACACACGTAGACACACACACAGTTACACACACACACGTAGACACACACACACGTAGACACACACACACGTAGACACACACACACGTAGACACACACACACACGTAGACACACACACACGTAGACACACACACACGTAGACACACACACGTAGACACACACGTAGACACACACACACGTAGACACATACACACACGTAGACACACGTAGACACACACACACGTAGACGCACACACACGTAGACACACACCTAGACACACACGCACACACGTAGACACACACACAGTTACACACACACACGTAGACACACACACACGTAGACACACACACACGTAGACACACACACACGTAGACACACACACACACGTAGACACACACACACACGTAGACACACACAGTCACACACACACGTAGACACACACACGTAGACACACACACACACACGTAGACACACGTAGACACACACACGTAGACACACACACACGTAGACACACACTACAGCAGGCATGCACCGCGTAAACCTACACACGCACAAAGACAAAGATCCCCCGTGTAGCCTTCACGCACCATTTTGGGGGCAAGTGCTGTTCGCGAGCGAGCAGCGCCTATGAAGGCCGGCACTGTGGCACACGATGTGGTGTGGTGGTGGTGGGGTGGGGGGGGGTGGATGTGGGTGGATGTCCCAGCATCACGCACTCGCGGCCGTCTTTGTCTTTCCCCAGTGGCGAGCCGGCCAACTCAATTGAGGCTGTGTCCACACACACGCGCCGCGCGCGAACGAACAAACACGGACTGAAGGAAATCAATTAATCAAACAGGGGGATTATCTTTTCCTCTCTCTCGCTCTCTCTCTCTCTCTGTCTTTCTCACTGCCACGGTGGCTAGGAGATGTCAACCACCTCGCCTGGTACACAGGAGGTCGTGGATTCGATCCTGACTCCTGACCACCTGGTGTATATTTGGAGTTTGCGTGTCTCTTTCTCTCACTGCCACGGTGGCTAGGAGATGTTAACTACCTCGCCTGGTGTACAGGAGGTCGTGGGTTCGATCCCGACTCTGACGCCTGCTGCTGTATATTTGGAGTTTGCGTGTCTCTCTCTCTCTCTCTTAAACTCATCATCACGGTGGCTAGGAGATGTCAACCACCTCGCCTGGTACACAGGAGGTCGTGGTGGGATTGGTTTCCTAGAGCGGCGATGCCTGCTGTATATTTGGAGTTTGTGTGTCTCTCTCTCATCATCATCATCACGGTGGCTAGGAGATGTTGACTACCTCGCCTGGTGTACAGGAGGTCGTGGGTTCGATCCCGACCCTGACGACGCCTGCTGCTGTAAATTTGGAGTTTGCGTTTCTCTCCCTCTCTCTCATCATCATCACGGTGGCTGGGAGATGTTAACTACCTCGCCTGGTGTACAGGAGGTCGTGGGTTCGATCCCGACTCTGACGCCTGCTGCTGTTGTATATTTGGAGTTTGCGTGTCTCTCTCTCTCTTCCCTGTGGTCGCGTTGAATGTTCTCCGGGTCCTCCGGCTTTCCCCCCCTCCACGTTTAGAGTCAACGTCGCGCATTCAGAGTGCAGTATTTGACCGCTGCCATACATTGACACGTGATGATGATGATGCTAATCCCACTTCGTCGATCTATCGTGTTTTTTTTCGATTTAAAGCTTTCGTGACTGCAGGGATTCATCTTCTTGGTTCTTTCGGTAAAAGTCACGTAGAAGGGAAATAATAAAATAATAAAAATAAAACATAATAAAATACCATTCTCACGACGTTTCGGCCACAACGCAAGCAGCCGTCCTCAGGTGAAGAAACAGGTCTGTCGGAAAGACAGCGTCTGAATGAAATTTTTATTATTATTTTATTATTTCCCTTCTACGTGACTTTACCGAAAGAACCAAGAAGACGTTTTTTTTGTTGATGGCCAGGCCTGCTGCTGAAACAGTGCTTCTGTAGTATGCAGTTCAGTGGGCGTAGCCTGGCGAAATAAAATACGAACAAACTTGATTTGAAGCTTTCGTGACTGCAGGGATTGCACCACCTCCCCCGGGGAGGATTTGCCACACAACTCAGACTTAACTCATAATTTAGCAAGCTTTGGAAGAACGTGATCCACTGGGTAAAGTGTTGACTGTTGCGTTAGCCGACTCTCTGTGTTGCATTGCATTTCTAAGTTTGCTCGATTTGATTTCTCAAACTTCTAATTTCTCTCCCACTGTCGCAGATCCCATGCCCCCCCCCCCTTGTATCTCATTGACGTTGCTAATTTCTCTGCCCACCTCTTTCTATATATAGAATACCTCGTCACAGAGGCGTTGTTTCTCTCCGTGTGTCTCTGTGTGTGTCTCTCCCTCTGCGTGTGTGTCTCTCTCTGTATCTATATGGGCCTCCATGCATCTCAATGGGTCACCATGCATCTCTACGTTTCGATTTAAAGCTTTCGTGACTGCAGGGATTCATCTTCTTGGTTCTTTCGGTAAAGTCACGTAGAATGGAAATAATAAAATAATAGACTCTGTCTTCTCGACAGCGCTGTTCTCCACCTGAGGACGGCTGCTTGCGTTGTGGCCGAAACGTCGTGAGAATTGTTTTATTATGTTTTATTTTTATTATTTTATTATTTCCCTTCTACGTGACTTTACCGAAAGAACCAAGAAGACGAATTCTAGATTTGAAGCTTTCGTGACTGCAAGGATTCATACTCTTAGTTCTTTCGGTAAAGTCACGTAGCTAAAAATTAATAAAAATAAAACAATAAAAATCACGACGTTTCGGAGGCAACACAAGCTTCCGTCTTCAGGTGAAACCGTCACAGCAAAATATCTGTACCTTATATCGTGGTTATTTTGCTGTGACGGTTTCACCTGAAGACGGAAGCTTGTGATGCCTCCGAAACGTCGTGATTTTTATTGTTTTATTTTTAAAAAAATTTACCTACGTGACTTTACCGAAAGAACTAAGAGTAAGAAGATGAATCTCTACGTTTGTCAATTATTTTGGCTGCTGCTGCTATGAATGTCCACACGAATCATAATGACGATGCCACTCCATTGAGCAGCAATCATTTGCGATGGCCGGGCTCGCTTTCCGAAGAAAAGAAATGCGACACAATTCCGTGGGGGCCTGCTTACCTGGTGAAAAAAAGAAATCTTTTTATTAAAATCCTTTATATAAAGTTCACTCGCTTGCTTGCTTGCGCGTTTACGACCGTGCAAATCTTTCGGTCGTTTTTTAACCCACTTCCCGTGATCCAATCGAGCTGACATTTTGCACACAGACTCGTTGTGCGTGACAATGTATTTTCGTGAAAACATTTTTCTCCCAAATTTGTACACTTTTTAGGAATTTTTTTTTATATTGAATTACCAATTGCTTAATGGTGGCAGGCAATCATCTGACCCATAGGTGGCAGCCATCTCAAGCCAGAGGACGAGAGGACTCTAGCCGCCACGCATATAAAGGATGTATAGTGAAAAACTTTGTTTTTACGGGTTAAGTTTTTAAATCCTTTATATTAAGTTCGCTTGCTTGCTTAGGACCGTGCAAATCTTTCGGTCGTTTTTTAACCCACTTCCCGTGATCCAATCGAGCTGACATTTTGCACACAGACTCGTTGTGCGTGACAATTGATTTTCGTGAAAACATTTTTCCAAAATTTTCCACTTTTTAGGAAAAAATACATTATATGTAATTACCAAATGCTTAATGGTGGCAGACCATCATCTGACCCATAGGTGGCAGCCATCTCAAGCCAGAGGACGAGAGGACTCTAGCCGCCACGCGTATAAAGGATTTATAGTGAAAAACTTTTTTGTTTACGGGTAAATTTTTTTTCTTTGTCTCTCCATATTTTGTCTCTCCACGCGCTGAGCAAATTGCAAACTCAAAAGGCAACGGTCGAAGGTTGCGACTCGCGAGCTCCCCGTCACTGCATCTCCCCCTAACCCCTTACCCCTTCTCGGGGTGCTTACACACACACAGAGAGAGGGAGTGTGAGTCGTCGTCTTGAAAAGCAAACAGGCTCGTTCGCTCCGGGCGCTATTTATGTACTGCGGTGCTAAGACAGCGGACGAACATCGGAGGGCGACAGGGCTGAGACGCGCTCGCTCGCTCGCTCATCCACTCACTTATTCATTCGCTCGCTCATTCGCTCGCTCGCTCGCTCACTCAGTCACTCGCTCGCTCGCTCAGTCACTCGCTCGCTCATTCACTCGCTCGCTCAGTCACTCGCTCGCTCGCTCAGTCACTCGCTCGCTCATTCACTCGCTCACTCAGTCACTCGCTCGCTCGCTCAGTCACTCGCTCGCTCATTCACTCGCTCGCTCAGTCACTCGCTCGCTCGCTCAGTCACTCGCTCGCTCGCTCATCCACTCGCTCGCTCGCTCATCCACTCGCTCTCTCGCTCATCCACTCGCTCGCTCGTTCGCTCATTCACTCGCTCGCTCGCTCGCTCATCCACTCGCTCTCTCGCTCATTCACTCGCTCGCTCGCTCGCTCATTAACTCGCTCACTCACTCATTCGCTCGCTCACTCACTCACTCGCTCAGTCACTCATTCACTCGCTCGCTCACTCACTCAGTCACTCGCTCGCTCACTCATTCACTCGCTCGCTCGCTCGCTCATCCACTCGCTCTCTCGCTCATCCACTCGCTCGCTCGCTCATTCACTCGCTCGCTCGCTCGCTCATTAACTCGCTCACTCACTCATTCACTCGCAAATTAAAAAAAATAGGAAGAAATAAAAACCCTCGTTGATAGCTCAACGAGGTGGCTTGTATAATAGAGGTGTTTTTTGGGGGGGTTAGATCGCGTAAATATAAATATGTTGTGTCGTTAAACCCGCCATCACCCGACACAGCCAATCAGCAAGGGGTCCGTCACGTCAACAGAACGTGGTCAATTCGTGACGAGTACAATTTCGATTTAAAGCTTTCGTGACTGCAGGGATTCATCTTCTTGGTTCTTTCGGTAAAGTCACGTAGAAGGGAAATAATGAAAATAAAATAAAACATAATAAAATAATAAACATGAAACATAATAAAATAATAAAAATAAAACATAATCAAATTATAAAAATAAAACATAATAAAATTATAAATATAAAACATTGTTAAATATTAATAATAAAACATAATAAAATAATAAAAATAAAACAATAACATTTCGATTTAAAGCTTTCGTGACTGCAGGGATTCATCTTCTTGGTTCTTTCGGTAAAGTCACGTAGAAGGGAATTAATAAAATAATAAAAATACAACATTATAAAATTCAATTCTAACGACATTTCGGCCACAACGCAAGCAGCCGTCCTTCTACGTGACTTTACCGAAAGAACCAAGAAGATCGTGACGAGTAAAGCAGCAACACCGCTGTGGTACTAGCAATGCATTGACGGGTTTAACAACACATTAAAATATTTTCGCGATTTAACCCAAAAAAGCTTGTGTTATGGATGACATTGGTCGCGAAAGCAGACGTCTTAAGCTGTAATGGAGTATCACGTGAAAATATATTGCAGACAAACGCTCTAAACGCGTGATGTGGATTCTAAATGTGGAGGGGAAGAACTGGAGGACCCGGAGAAAAATTGACCCGACCGCGGGGAGAGAGAGAAACACACAAACTCAAAATATACAGCAGCAGGCGTCGTCAGGGTCAGGATCGAACCCACGACCTCCTGTATACCCCGCGAAGTAGTCAACATCTCCTAGCCACCGTGATGATGATGGGAGAGAGAGACACGCAAACTCCAATATGCAGCAGCAGGCGTCGTCAGGAGTCGGGATCGAACCCACGACCTCCTGTACACCAGGCGAGGTAGTTAACATCTCCTAGCCACCGTGATGATGATGAGAGAGAGAGAGACACGCAAACTCCAAATATACAGCAGCAGGCATTGTCAGGAGTCGGGATCGAACCCACGACCTCCTGTACACCAGGCGAGGTAGTCAACATCTCCTAGCCACCGTGATGATGATGAGAAAGAGAGACACGCAAACTCCAAATGTACAGCAGCAGCATCGTCAGGAGTCGGGATCGAACCCACGACCTCCTGTACACCAGGCGAGGTAGTTAACATCTCCTAGCCACCGTGATGATGATGAGAGAAAGAGAGACACGCAAACTCAAAATATACAGCAGCAGGCGTCGTCAGGAGTCGGGATCGAACCCACGACCTCCTGTACACCAGGCGAAGTAGTGAACATCTCCACCAACGTGTTTGGTGAACACGCCGCAAAACGTGTTTTGGAATCGACGGGAGTAAAGTTGGCACTTACGAAGAAATCGACTTACGAACAGACACCTCTGGAACCTAACTCGTTCGTAAGTCGAAGAGTCCCCGTATTAGTATTATTATTCACTCCGATGAGCTATGAAGCTCGAATTATTTATTTTAAACAGATGTTCCAGTCGAGGGGCACGGGGTCAAAACGTCACAACGATACCAAAATTAAAAAAAATCTTAAACCCACGATAGGACTGTAAATTATAGGAAAGTAAACAAATGAAATGAAAGTAAAAAATAAGCATTTTTTTTGTATCTTTACCAGGCAAAGCCCACTGAGCTATTAACTTATTTTTTATATCAGAAGCGAACCCACGTGACGACTAAAACAGATATATCTTTCATTATATATTTTCTTAAATGGCAATTGGTTTCAACCCGTGGGGATTCGGGGGCTTTAGCGAACCCGATGGCTTGCGAGGGCAGGACGGGTTAATAGCGGGACGGATGGCGCGTTAAACGATGGTGCGTCTTTGTGTGTGTCTGTGTGTGTCTCTGTGTCTGTGTGTGTGTCTGTGTGTGTGTGTGTGTGTGTCTGTGTGTGTGTCTGTGTGTGTGTCTGTGTGTGTGTGTGTGTCTGTGTGTGTGTGTCTGTGTCTGTGTATGTGTGCGTCTGTGTGTGTGTGTCTGTGTGTGTGCGTGTCTGTGTGTGTCTGTGTCCGTGTATGTGTGCGTCTTTGTGTGTGTGTGTCTGTGTGTGTGCGTGTCTGTGTGTGTCTGTGTGTGTTTTTGTGTGTGTCTGTGTGTGTGTGTCTGTGTGTGTGTCTGTGTGTGTGTGTCTGTGTCTGTGTATGTGTCTGTGTGTGTGTCTGTGTGTGTGTCTGTGTGTGTATCTGTGTGTGTGTGTCTGTGTGTGTGTCTGTGTGTCTGTGTGTGTGTCTGTGTGTGTGTCTGTGTGTGTGTCTGTGTGTGTCTCTGTGTCTGTGTGGGTGTGTGTCTGTGTGTGTGTCTGTGTGTGTCTCTGTGTCTGTGTGTCTGTGTGTGTGTGTCTGTGTGTCTGTGGGTGTCTATGTGTGTGTGTGTGTGTGTGTCTGTGTGTGTGTCTGTGTGTGTGTGTCTGTGTCTGTGTGTGTCTGTGTGTGTCTGTGTGTGTGTCTGTGTCTGTGTGTGTCTGTGTGTGTGTCTGTGCGTGTCTGTGTGTGTCTGTGGGTGTCTGTGTGTGTGTGTGTCTGTGTGTGTGTGTCTGTGTCTGTGTGTGTGCGTCTGTGTGTGTCTGTGTGTGTGTCTGTGTGTGTGTGTCTGTGTGTGTGTGTCTGTGTGTCTGTGGGTGTCTGTGTGTGTCTGCGTGTGTCTGTGTGTGTGTCTGTGTGTCTGTGTGTCTGTGTGTGTCTGTGTGTGTGTCTGTGTGTGTCTGTGTGTGTGTCTGTGTGTGTGTGTGTCTGTGTGTGTCTGTGTGTGTGTCTGTGTGTGTGTGTCTGTGTGTGTCTGTGTGTGTGTCTGTCTGTGTGTCTGTGTGTGTCTGTGTCTGTCTGTGTCTGTGCGTGTGTGTCTCTTTGTGTCTGTGTGTGTATCTGTGTGTGTCTGTGCGTGTGTCTGTGTGTGTGTGTCTGTGTGTGTGTATCTGTGTGTGCGTCTGTGTATGTGTCTGTGTGTGTGTCTGTGTGTGTGTGTCTCTGTGTCTGTGTGTCTGTGTGTGTGTGTCTGTGTGTCTGTGGCTGTCTGTGTGTGTGTGTGTCTGTGTGTGTGTTTCTCTGTGTCTGTGTGTGTCTGTGTGTGCGTGTCTGTGTGTGCGTCTGTGTGTGTGTGTCTGTGTGTGCGTCTGTGTGTGTGTCTGTGTGTGCGTCTGTGTGTGCGTGTCTGTGTGTGTGTCTCTGTGTGTGTCTGTGTGTGCGTCTGTGTGTGTGTCTGTGTGTGTATGTCTGTGTGTGTATGTCTCTGTGTCTGTGTGCGTGTCTGTGTGTGTGTCTGTGTGTCTGTGTGTATCTGCGTGTGTGTCTGTGTGTGTCTCTGTGTCTGTGTGTGTCTGTGTGTGTGTGCGTGTCTGTGTGTGTCTGTGTGTGTGTGTGTGTCCCTGTGTGTGTATGCGTCTGTGTGTGTGTGTCTGTGTGTGTCTGTGTCTGTGCGTGTGTGTCTCTTTGTGTCTGTGTGTGTATATGTGTGTGTCTGTGCGTGTGTCTGTGTGTGTGTGTCTGTGTGTGTGTATCTGTGTGTGCGTCTGTGTATGTGTCTGTGTGTGCGTTTGTGTGTGCGTGTCTGTGTGTGTCTGTGCGTGTGTGTCTCTCTGTGTCTGTGTGTGTCTGTGTGTGTATCTATATGTGCGTCTCTGTGTGTGTCTGTGTGTGTGTATGTGTGTGTACGTCTCTGTGTCTGTGTGTGCGTCTGTGTGTGCGTCTGTGTATGTATCTGTGTGTGTCTGTGCGTGTGTGTATGTCTCTGTGTCTTTGTGTCTGTGTGTGCGTCTGTGTATGTATCTGTGTGTGTCTGTGCGTGTGTGTATGTCTCTGTGTCTTTGTGTGTGTCTGTGTGTGTCTGTGTGTCTGTCTTTGTGTGTGTCTGTCTGTGTGTGTGTATGTATGTGTGTAGGTGTGTCTGTGTACTGTGTAGGTGTGTGTATGTGTGTAGGTGTGTGTGTAGGTGTAGGTGTGTGTGTAGGGGTGTGTATGTGTGTAGGGGTGTGTGTGTGTATAGGTGTGTGTGTCGGTGTGTATTTGTGTAGGTGTGTGTGTAGGTGTGTGTGTGTGTGTAGGTGTGTGTGTGTAGGTGTGTAGGTTTGTGTGTGTATGTGTGTAGGTGTGTGTGTGTAGGTGTGTGTGTGTGTAGGTGTGTGTGTCGGTGTGTGTGTAGGTGTGTGTGTGTGTGTAGGCGTGTGTGTAGGTGTGTATGTGAGTAGGTGTGTGAGTAGGTGTGTGCGTGTAGGTATGTGTGTGTAGGCGTGTGTGTAGGTGTGTGTATGTGTGTGTGTAAGTGTGTGTGTGTGTAGGCGTGTGTGTATGTGTATGTGTGTGTAGGTGTGTGTGTAGGTGTGTGTGTGTGTGTAGGTGTGTGTGCGTGTGTAGGCGTGTGTGTAGGTGTGTGTGTAGGTGTGTGTGTGTGTAGGTGTGTGTGTAGGCGTGTGTGTAGGTGTGTGTGTAGGTGTGTGTGTGTAGGTCTGTGTACTGTGTGTGTGTGTGTAGGTGTGTGTGTGTGTAGGCGTGTGCGTAGGTGTGTGTGTGTAGGTGTGTGTGTAGGTGTGTATGTGTAGGTGTGTGTGTAGGTGTGTGTGTAGGTGTGTGTGTGTAGGTGTGTGTGTGTGTAGGTGTGTGTGTGTGTAGGTGTGTGTGTGTAGGTGTGTGTGTGTGTAGGTGTGTGTGTGTGTAGGTGTGTGTGTGTAGGTGTGTGTGTGTGTAGGTGTGTGTGTAGGTGTGTGTGTGTAGGTGTATGTGTGTAGGTATGTGTGTGTGTGTGTAGGTGTGTGTGTAGGTGTGTGTGTAGGTGTGTGTGTGTGTGTGTAGGTGTGTGTGTGTAGGTGTGCGTGTGTGTAGGTGTGTGTGTGTGTTTAGGTGTGTGTGTGTGTAGGTGTGTGTGTGTAGGTGTGTGTGTAGGTGTGTGTAGGTGTGTGTGTGTGTGTAGGTGTGTGTGTGTAGGTGTGTGTGTGTGTAGGTGTGTGTGTGTGTGTAGGTGTGTGTGTGTAGGTGTGTGTGTGTGTAGGTGTGTGTGTGTGTAGGTGTGTGTGTGTGTAGGTATGTGTGTGTGTAGGTGTGTGTGTGTGTAGGTGTGTGTGTGTGTAGGTGTGTGTGTGTGTGTAGGTGTGTGTGTGTAGGTGTGTGTGTGTGTGTGTAGGTGTGTGTGTGTAGGTGTGTGTGTGTGTAGGTGTGTGTGTGTGTAGGTGTGTGTGTGTGTAGGTGTGTGTGTGTGTGTAGGTGTGTGTGTGTGTAGGTGTGTGTGTGTGTAGGTGTGTGTGTGTGTAGGTGTGTGTGTGTGTAGGTGTGTGTGTGTGTGTAGGTGTGTGTGTGTGTAGGTGTGTGTGTGTGTAGGTGTGTGTGTGTGTAGGTGTGTGTGTGTGTGTAGGTGTGTGTGTGTGTAGGTGTGTGTGTGTGTAGGTGTGTGTGTAGGTGTGTGTGTGTAGGTGTGTGTGTGTAGGTGTGTGTGTGTAGGTGTGTGTGTGTGTAGGTGTGTGTGTGTGTAGGTGTGTGTGTGTGTAGGTGTGTGTGTGTGTGTAGGTGTGTGTGTGTGTAGGTGTGTGTGTGTGTAGGTGTGTGTGTGTAGGTGTGTGTGTGTGTGTAGGTGTGTGTGTGTGTAGGTGTGTGTGTGTGTAGGTGTGTGTGTAGGTGTGTGTGTGTGTAGGTGTGTGTAGGTGTGTGTGTGTGTGTGTAGGTGTGTGTGTAGGTGTGTGTAGGTGTGTAGGTGTGTGTGTGTGTAGGTGTGTGTGTGTGTAGGTGTGTGTGTAGGTGTGTGTGTGTGTGTGTAGGTGTGTGTGTGTAGGTGTGTGTGTGTGTAGGTGTGTGTGGGTGTAGGTGTGTGTGTGTGTAGGTGTGTGTGTAGGTGTGTGTGTGTGTGTAGGTGTGTGTGTGTGTAGGTGTGTGTGTGTGTAGGTGTGTGTGTAGGTGTGTGTGTGTAGGTGTGTGTGTGTGTGTAGGTGTGTGTGTAGGTGTGTGTGTGTGTAGGTGTGTGTGTGTGTAGGTGTGTGTGTGTAGGTGTGTGTGTGTAGGTGTGTGTGTGTGTAGGTGTGTGTGTGTGTGTAGGTGTGTGTGTGTGTAGGTGTGTGTGTGTGTGTAGGTGTGTGTGTGTAGGTGTGTGTGTGTGTGTGTAGGTGTGTGTGTGTGTGTAGGTGTGTGTGTAGGTGTGTGTGTGTGTGTAGGTGTGTGTGTGTGTGTAGGTGTGTGTGTGTGTAGGTGTGTGTGTGTGTGTGTAGGTGTGTGTGTAGGTGTGTGTGTGTGTGTAGGTGTGTGTGTGTGTAGGTGTGTGTGTGTGTAGGTGTGTGTGTGTGTGTGTAGGTGTGTGTGTGTGTGTGTGTAGGTGTGTGTGTGTAGGTGTGTGTGTGTGTAGGTGTGTGTGTGTGTGTAGGTGTGTGTGTGTGTGTAGGTGTGTGTGTAGGTGTGTGTGTGTGTAGGTGTGTGTGTGTGTAGGTGTGTGTGTGTGTGTGTAGGTGTGTGTGTGTGTAGGTGTGTGTGTGTGTAGGTGTGTGTGTGTGTAGGTGTGTGTGTGTGTGTAGGTGTGTGTGTGTGTAGGTGTGTGTGTGTGTAGGTGTGTGTGTGTGTAGGTGTGTGTGTGTGTAGGTGTGTGTGTAGGTGTGTGTGTGTGTAGGTGTGTGTAGGTGTGTGTGTGTGTGTAGGTGTGTGTGTAGGTGTGTGTAGGTGTGTAGGTGTGTGTGTGTGTAGGTGTGTGTGTGTGTAGGTGTGTGTGTAGGTGTGTGTGTGTGTGTGTGTAGGTGTGTGTGTGTAGGTGTGTGTGTGTGTAGGTGTGTGTGGGTGTAGGTGTGTGTGTAGGTGTGTGTGTAGGTGTGTGTGTGTGTGTAGGTGTGTGTGTAGGTGTGTGTGTGTGTAGGTGTGTGTGTAGGTGTGTGTGTGTGTAGGTGTGTGTGTGTGTGTGTGTAGGTGTGTGTGTGTGTAGGTGTGTGTGTGTGTAGGTGTGTGTGTGTGTAGGTGTGTGTGTGTGTAGGTGTGTGTGTGTAGGTGTGTGTGTGTAGGTGTGTGTGTAGGTGTGTGTGTGTGTGTAGGTGTGTGTGTGTGTAGGTGTGTGTGTGTGTAGGTGTGTGTGTGTGTGTGTAGGTGTGTGTGTAGGTGTGTGTGTGTGTGTAGGTGTGTGTGTGTGTGTAGGTGTGTGTGTAGGTGTGTGTGTGTGTGTGTAGGTGTGTGTGTTTGTGTGTAGGTGTGTGTGTGTGTAGGTGAGTGTGTGGGTAGGTGTGTGTGTGTGTAGGTGTGTGTGTGTGTGTTGATGTGTGTGTGTGTGTGTGTAGGTGTGTGTGTGTGTAGGTGTGTGTGTGTAGGTGTGTGTGTGTGTAGGTGTGTGTGTGTGTAGGTGTGTGTGTGTGTAGGTGTGTGTGTGTGTAGGTGTGTGTGTGTAGGTGAGTGTGTGTGTAGGTGTGTGTGTGTGTAGGTGTGTGTGTGTGTGTGTAGATGTGTGTGTGTGTGTGTGTGTAGGTGTGTGTGTGTGTAGGTGTGTGTGTGTGTAGGTGTGTGTGTGTGTAGGTGTGTGTGTGTGTAGGTGTGTGTGTGTGTAGGTGTGTGTGTGTAGGTGTGTGTGTGTTGATGTGTGTGTGTGTGTGTAGGTGTGTGTGTGTGTAGGTGTGTGTGTGTGTAGGTGTGTGTGTGTGTAGGTGTGTGTGTGTGTAGGTGAGTGTGTGTGTAGGTGTGTGTGTGTGTAGGTGTGTGTGTGTGTGTAGATGTGTGTGTGTGTAGGTGTGTGTGTGTAGGTGTGTGTGTGTGTAGGTGTGTGTGTGTGTAGGTGTGTGTGTAGGTGTGTGTGTGTGTAGGTGTGTGTGTATAATGGGAGGCTGATCGACGCCCGGGTGCGATCAAGGGATGGCTCCCTATTGGTCAACCACGTTATGTATGCCGATGATTTGGTAATAGCTGCTCATTCAGAAGAGGAGTTGGAGACGCTGCTGCTGAGACTGGAGCATGCCACTAAGAGGTGGGGCCTTACCATCAGCCCCACCAAAACTAAGCACCTGCCTGGGTATTTTGTACCATCTGGCACTCCACCCCCACAACTCCCAATCGGTGATGGGGCAGTTGTGGAGAGAGTGGAGAGTTTCCCATACCTGGGCAGTGTGCTTATGACCGGCTCCAGTTTATCAGCAGAGGTCTCACTCCGAATCAGTCGAGCGGCAATATCTTTTCATCGGTTGCGTAACGCTGTGTGGAAGCTACCTGGTCTGTCGCTCCGCACGAAGCTTCAGGTCTTCTCGGCCACGGTCATTCCCTCCCTTCTCTACGCTTGCGAAACGTGGACCCCCCTAGTGGAGCATCTTCGCCGGTTGGAAACATTTAGGCTGGCCTGCCTACGATCCATCCTGGGTTTAACCAGGCTGGATTGTGTGAGGAGCTCACAAGTCCTTGAAAGATCTGGGCAAAGTCCTATCAGTGAGCTCCTCCGGCAGGCAAGGCTGCGTTGGCTGGGTCATGTAGCCCGCATGCCCAGCCACCGCATGCCTAAACAGCTTTTGTTCGGCCGGATCGAGGGGGCTAAACGGGCGCGGCACGGGCTAGAGAAGAGATGGAGTGATGTGGTACAGGAGGACGTGGAGCTGAGTGGACTTGCCGATGACTGGTACCAGCGGTGTCAAGATCGGCCTCAGTGGAGGAGGCTCGTGAAGGACGCTACTGGGCAGTTGGAGGCAGTCGCCCTCCAACAACAACGGAGGGCGGAGGAGCGACGCTCACAACAACGAGCGGAGCGCTGGGTGGCTAAAGCACAGCAAGTTGGCACAGTAGGGGCACAGGTGGTGCATCAGCCAGTCATCTCGGTCATCTCGGTCAGTCGACCCGTGGCACCTGGGTCTGCCCCGTGACCTCCTGCCAGCGGGCGTTCGACACTTCACGTGGCCTCAGGGTGCACATGGCCTGGCACAAGCGTCGTGGTGACGTCACCGCCACTTAGTGGCGAATGGCGGTTGTTGTTGTTGTGTGTGTGTGTAGGTGTGTGTGTGTCTGTGTGTGTAGGTGTGTGAGTATGTGTGTAGGTGTGTGAGCTTTTGGTTCAGGAGCTCACGCGCGCCGTTGATTACCAGCGAAGATGATAATCCATTACCCGTGCCCGTGTCTGTACATCCCTCCGTCTCCACCACCACCACCTTCACCACCTCCACCACCTCCACCACCTACTCCATCACCACCACCACTACCAGCGCACCCATCCACCCACCTATCCTCCCACCCATCAACCCCAACTCTCCCCCCCCACCACCATTTTTAAAAAAAAATTGTAATTCCTTCATCATGTCGGTTTAGCTCCCCACACCAACGCTGGCACCAACGATCAGCACGGTTTGACTACGTACGGTGCGAAAGAAGTTAAACGTGATACATACTTCCCATAGGCTGAACACTGCCCGTAGACACATCACTGCACCATAGACTCAACACTGCCCATAGACTCAACACTGCCCATATATTCAACACTGCCCATAGATTCAACACTGCCCATAGACTCAACACTGCCCATAGACTCCACACTGCCCATAGACTCAACACTGCCCATAGACTCAACACTGCCCATAGACTCAACACTGCCCATAGATTCAACACTGCCCATAGATTCAACACTGCCCATAGACTCAACACTGCCCATAGATTCAACACTGCACATAGATTCAACACTGCCCATAGACTCAACACTTCCCATAGACTCAACACTGCCCATAGACTCAACACTGCCCATAGATTCAACACTGCCCATAGATTCAACACTGCCCATAGACTGAACACTGCCCATAGACTCAACAGTGCCCATAGATTCAACACTGCCCATAGACTCAACACTGCCCATAGACTGAACACTGCCCATAGACTCAACAGTGCCCATAGATTCAACACTGCCCATAGACTCAACACTGCCCATAGACTCAACACTGTCCATAGACTCAACACTGCCCATAGACTCAACACTGTCCATAGACTCAACACTGCCCATAGACTCAACACTGCCCATAGACTCAAC
This sequence comes from Lampetra fluviatilis, assembly GCF_964198595.1. Taxonomy (NCBI): domain Eukaryota; kingdom Metazoa; phylum Chordata; class Hyperoartia; order Petromyzontiformes; family Petromyzontidae; genus Lampetra; species Lampetra fluviatilis. The sequence continues at coordinate 21,865 of NW_027621737.1, read as the reverse complement.
ACTGTCCATAGACTCAACACTGTCCATAGACTCAACACTGTCCATAGACTCAACACTGTCCATAGACTCAACACTGCCCATAGACTCAACACTGCCCATAGACTGAACACTGCCCATAGACTCAACACTGCCCATAGACTCAACACTGTCCATAGACTCAACACTGTCCATAGACTCAACACTGTCCATAGACTCAACACTGCCCATAGACTCAACACTGCCCATAGCCTCAACACTGACCATAGACTCAACACTGCCCATAGATTCAACACTGCCCATAGACTCAACACTGCTCATAGACTCAACACTGCTCATAGACTCAACACTGCCCATAGACTCAACACTGCCCATAGACTCAACACTACCCATAGACTCAACACTGCCCATAGACTCAACACTGCTCATAGACTCAACACTGCACATAGACTCAACACTGCCCATAGACTCAACACTACCCATAGACTCAACACTGCCCATAGACTCAACACTGCCCATAGACTCAACACTGCCCATAGACTCAACACTGCCCATAGACTCAACACTACCCATAGACTCAACACTGCCCATAGACTCAACACTGCTCATAGACTCAACACTGCCCATAGACTCAACACTGCCCAAAGACACAACACTGCCCATAGACTCAACACTGCTCATAGACTCAACACTACCCATAGACTCAACACTGCCCATAGACTCAACACTGCCCATAGACTCAACACTGCCCATAGATTCAACACTACCCATAGACTCAACACTGCCCATAGACTCCACACTGCTCATAGACTCAACACTGCCCATAGACTCAACACTGCCAATAGACTCAACACTGCTCATAGACTCAACACTGCCCATAGACTCAACACTGCCCATAGATTCAACACTGCCCATAGACTCAACACTGCCCATAGCCTCAACACTGACCATAGACTCAACACTGCCCATAGACTAACACTGCCCATAGACTAAACACTGACCATAGACTCAACACTGCCGATAGACTCAACACTGCTCATAGACTCAACACTGCCCATAGACTCAACACTGCCCAAAGACACAACACTGCCCATAGACTCAACACTGCTCATAGACTCAACACTGCCCATAGACTCAACACTGCCCATAGACTCAACACTGCTCATAGACTCAACACTGCCCATAGACTCAACACTGCCCATAGACTCAACACTGCCCATAGACTCAACACTGCCCATAGATTCAACACTGCCCATAGACTGAACACTGACCATAGACTCAACAGTGCCCATAGATTCAACACTGCCCATAGACTCAACACTGCCCATAGACTCAACAGTGCCCATAGATTCAACACTGCCCATAGACTCAACACTGCCCATAGACTGAACACTGTCCATAGACTCAACACTGCCCATAGACTCAACACTGCCCATAGACTCAACACTGTCCATAGACTCAACACTGCCCATAGACTCAACACTGCCCATAAACTCAACACTGTCCATAGACTCAACACTGTCCATAGACTCAACACTGTCCATAGACTCAACACTGTCCATAGACTCAACACTGCCCATAGACTCAACACTGCCCATAGACTGAACACTGCCCATAGACTCAACACTGCCCATAGACTCAACACTGTCCATAGACTCAACACTGTCCATAGACTCAACACTGTCCATAGACTCAACACTGCCCATAGACTCAACACTGCCCATAGACTCAACACTGCCCATAGACTCAACACTGCCCATAGACTCAACACTGCTCATAGACTCAACACTGCCCATAGACTCAACACTGCCCATAGCCTCAACACTGACCATAGACTCAACACTGCCCATAGACTCAACACTGCCCATAGACTCAACACTGCTCATAGACTCAACACTGCTCATAGACTCAACACTGCCCATAGACTCAACACTGCCCATAGACTCAACACTACCCATAGACTCAACACTGCCCATAGACTCAACACTGCTCATAGACTCAACACTGCTCATAGACTCAACACTGCTCATAGACTCAACACTGCCCATAGACTCAACACTACCCATAGACTCAACACTGCCCATAGACTCAACACTGCCCATAGACTCAACACTGCCCATAGACTCAACACTGCCCATAGACTCAACACTACCCATAGACTCAACACTGCCCATAGACTCAACACTACCCATAGACTCAACACTGCCCATAGACTCAACACTGCCCATAGACTGAACACTGCCCATAGACTCAACAGTGCCCATAGATTCAACACTGCCCATAGACTGAACACTGCCCATAGACTCAACAGTGCCCATAGATTCAACACTGCCCATAGACTCAACACTGCCCATAGACTGAACACTGTCCATAGACTCAACACTGCCCATAGACTCAACACTGCCCATAGACTCAACACTGTCCATAGACTCAACACTGCCCATAGACTCAACACTGCCCATAGACTCAACACTGTCCATAGACTCAACACTGTCCATAGACTCAACACTGTCCATAGACTCAACACTGCCCATAGACTCAACACTGCCCATAGACTGAACACTGCCCATAGACTCAACACTGCCCATAGACTCAACACTGTCCATAGACTCAACACTGTCCATAGACTCAACACTGTCCATAGACTCAACACTGCCCATAGACTCAACACTGCCCATAGCCTCAACACTGACCATAGACTCAACACTGCCCATAGACTCAACACTGCCCATAGACTCAACACTGCTCATAGACTCAACACTGCCCATAGACTCAACACTGCCCATAGCCTCAACACTGACCATAGACTCAACACTGCCCATAGACTCAACACTGCCCATAGACTCAACACTGCTCATAGACTCAACACTGCTCATAGACTCAACACTGCCCATAGACTCAACACTGCCCATAGACTCAACACTACCCATAGACTCAATACTGCCCATAGACTCAACACTGCTCATAGAATCAACACTGCTCATAGACTCAACACTGCCCATAGACTCAACACTACCCATAGACTCAACACTGCCCATAGACTCAACACTGCCCATAGACTCAACACTGCCCATAGACTCAACACTGCCCATAGACTCAACACTACCCATAGACTCAACACTGCCCATAGACTCAACACTGCTCATAGACTCAACACTGTCCATAGACTCAACACTGCCCATAGACTCAACACTGCCCATAGACTCAACACTGTCCATAGACTCAACACTGTCCATAGACTCAACACTGTCCATAGACTCAACACTGCCCATAGACTCAACACTGCCCATAGACTGAACACTGCCCATAGACTCAACACTGCCCATAGACTCAACACTGTCCAAAGACTCAACACTGTCCATAGACTCAACACTGTCCATAGACTCAACACTGCCCATAGACTCAACACTGCCCATAGACTCAAAACTGACCATAGACTCAACACTGCCCATAGACTCAACACTGCCCATAGACTCAACACTGCTCATAGACTCAACACTGCCCATAGACTCAACACTGCCCATAGCCTCAACACTGACCATAGACTCAACACTGCCCATAGACTCAACACTGCCCATAGACTCAACACTGCTCATAGACTCAACACTGCCCATAGACTCAACACTGCCCATAGACTCAACACTACCCATAGACTCAACACTGCCCATAGACTCAACACTGCTCATAGACTCAACACTGCTCATAGACTCAACACTGCTCATAGACTCAACACTGCCCATAGACTCAACACTACCCATAGACTCAACACTGCCCATAGACTCAACACTGCCCATAGACTCAACACTGCCCATAGACTCAACACTGCCCATAGACTCAACACTACCCATAGACTCAACACTGCCCATAGACTCAACACTGCTCATAGACTCAACACTGCCCATAGACTCAACACTGCCCAAAGACACAACACTGCCCATAGACTCAACACTGCTCATAGACTCAACACTACCCATAGACTCAACACTGCCCATAGACTCAACACTGCCCATAGACTCAACACTGCCCATAGATTCAACACTACCCATAGACTCAACACTGCCCATAGACTCCACACTGCTCATAGACTCAACACTGCCCATAGACTCAACACTGCCCATAGACTCAACACTGCTCATAGACTCAACACTGCCCATAGACTCAACACTGCCCATAGATTCAACACTGCCCATAGACTCAACACTGCCCATAGCCTCAACACTGACCATAGACTCAACACTGCCCATAGACTAACACTGCCCATAGACTCAACACTGACCATAGACTCAACACTGCCCATAGACTCAACACTGCTCCTAGACTCAACACTGCCCATAGACTCAACACTGCCCAAAGACACAACACTGCCCATAGACTCAACACTGCTCATAGACTCAACACTGCCCATAGACTCAACACTGCCCATAGACTCAACACTGCTCATAGACTCAACACTGCCCATAGACTCAACACTGCCCATAGACTCAACACTGCCCATAGACTCAACACTGCCCATAGATTCAACACTGCCCATAGACTGAACACTGACCATAGACTCAACAGTGCCCATAGATTCAACACTGCCCATAGACTCAACACTGCCCATAGACTGAACACTGCCCATAGACTCAACAGTGCCCATAGATTCAACACTGCCCATAGACTCAACACTGCCCATAGACTGAACACTGTCCATAGACTCAACACTGCCCATAGACTCAACACTGCCCATAGACTCAACACTGTCCATAGACTCAACACTGCCCATAGACTCAACACTGCCCATAGACTCAACACTGTCCATAGACTCAACACTGTCCATAGACTCAACACTGTCCATAGACTCAACACTGTCCATAGACTCAACACTGCCCATAGACTCAACACTGCCCATAGACTCAACACTGCCCATAGACTCAACACTGTCCATGGACTCAACACTGCCCATAGACTCAACACTGCCCATAGACTCAACACTGTCCATAGACTCAACACTGTCCATAGACTCAACACTGTCCATAGACTCAACACTGCCCATAGACTCAACACTGCCCATAGCCTCAACACTGACCATAGACTCAACACTGCCCATAGACTCAACACTGCCCATAGACTCAACACTGCTCATAGACTCAACACTGCCCATAGACTCAACACTGCCCATAGCCTCAACACTGACCATAGACTCAACACTGCCCATAGACTCAACACTGCCCATAGACTCAACACTGCTCATAGACTCAACACTGCTCATAGACTCAACACTGCCCATAGACTCAACACTGCCCATAGACTCAACACTACCCATAGACTCAACACTGCCCATAGACTCAACACTGCTCATAGACTCAACACTGCTCATAGACTCAACACTGCCCATAGACTCAACACTGCCCATAGACTCAACACTGCCCATAGACTCAACACTGTCCATAGACTCAACACTGCCCATAGACTCAACACTGCCCATAGACTCAACACTGTCCATAGACTCAACACTGTCCATAGACTCAACACTGTCCATAGACTCAACACTGTCCATAGACTCAACACTGCCCATAGACTCAACACTGCCCATAGACTCAACACTGTCCATGGACTCAACACTGCCCATAGACTCAACACTGCCCATAGACTCAACACTGTCCATAGACTCAACACTGTCCATAGACTCAACACTGTCCATAGACTCAACACTGCCCATAGACTCAACACTGCCCATAGCCTCAACACTGACCATAGACTCAACACTGACCATAGACTCAACACTGCCCATAGACTCAACACTGCCCATAGACTCAACACTGCTCATAGACTCAACACTGCCCATAGACTCAACACTGCCCATAGCCTCAACACTGACCATAGACTCAACACTGCCCATAGACTCAACACTGCTCATAGACTCAACACTGCTCATAGACTCAACACTGCCCATAGACTCAACACTGCCCATAGACTCAACACTACCCATAGACTCAACACTGCCCATAGACTCAACACTGCTCATAGACTCAACACTGCTCATAGACTCAACACTGCTCATAGACTCAACACTGCCCATAGACTCAACACTACCCATAGACTCAACACTGCCCATAGACTCAACACTGCCCATAGACTCAACACTGCCCATAGACTCAACACTGCCCATAGACTCAACACTACCCATAGACTCAACACTGCCCATAGACTCAACACTACCCATAGACTCAACACTGCCCATAGACTCAACACTGCCCATAGACTCAACACTACCCATAGACTCAACACTGCCCATAGACTCAACACTACCCATAGACTCAACACTGCCCATAGACTCAACACTGCCCATAGACTCAACACTGCCCATAGATTCAACACTACCCATAGACTCAACACTGCCCATAGACTCCACACTGCTCATAGACTCAACACTGCCCATAGACTCAACACTGCCCATAGACTCAACACTGCTCATAGACTCAACACTGCCCATAGACTCAACACTGCCCATAGATTCAACACTGCCCATAGACTCAACACTGCCCATAGCCTCAACACTGGCCATAGACTCAACACTGCCCATAGACTCAACACTGCCCATAGACTCAACACTGTCCATGGACTCAACACTGCCCATAGACTCAACACTGCCCATAGACTCAACACTGTCCATAGACTCAACACTGCCCATAGACTCAACACTGCCCATAGCCTCAACACTGACCATAGACTCAACACTGCCCATAGACTCAACACTGCCCATAGACTCAACACTGCTCATAGACTCAACACTGCCCATATACTCAACACTGCCCATAGCCTCAACACTGACCATAGACTCAACACTGCCCATAGACTCAACACTGCCCATAGACTCAACACTGCTCATAGACTCAACACTGCTCATAGACTCAACACTGCCCATAGACTCAACACTGCCCATAGACTCAACACTACCCATAGACTCAACACTGCCCATAGACTCAACACTGCTCATAGACTCAACACTGCTCATAGACTCAACACTGCTCATAGACTCAACACTGCCCATAGACTCAACACTACCCATAGACTCAACACTGCCCATAGACTCAACACTGCCCATAGACTCAACACTGCCCATAGACTCAACACTGCCCATAGACTCAACACTACCCATAGACTCAACACTGCCCATAGACTCAACACTACCCATAGACTCAACACTGCCCATAGACTCAACACTGCCCATAGACTCAACACTACCCATAGACTCAACACTGCCCATAGACTCAACACTACCCATAGACTCAACACTGCCCATAGACTCAACACTGCCCATAGACTCAACACTGCCCATAGATTCAACACTACCCATAGACTCAACACTGCCCATAGACTCCACACTGCTCATAGACTCAACACTGCCCATAGACTCAACACTGCCCATAGACTCAACACTGCTCATAGACTCAACACTGCCCATAGACTCAACACTGCCCATAGATTCAACACTGCCCATAGACTCAACACTGCCCATAGCCTCAACACTGACCATAGACTCAACACTGCCCATAGACTAACACTGCCCATAGACTCAACACTGACCATAGACTCAACACTGCCCATAGACTCAACACTGCTCATAGACTCAACACTGCCCATAGACTCAACACTGCCCAAAGACACAACACTGCCCATAGACTCAACACTGCTCATAGACTCAACACTGCCCATAGACTCAACACTGCCCATAGACTCAACACTGCTCATAGACTCAACACTGCCCATAGACTCAACACTGCCCATAGACTCAACACTGCTCATAGACTCAACACTGCCCATAGACTCAACACTGCTCATAGACTCAACACTGCACCACAGACTCAACACTGCCCATAGACTCAACACTGCCCATAGACTCAACACTGCACCATAGACTCAACACTGCACCACAGACTCAACACTGCCCATAGACTCAACACTGCCCATAGACTCAACACTGTCCATAGACTCAACACTGCCCATAGACTCTACACTGTCCATAGACTCAACACTGCCCATTGACTCTTCACTGTCCATAGACTCAACACTGCCCATAGACTCAACACTGCCCATAGACTCTACACTGTCCATAGACTCAACACTGCCCATAGACTCAACACTGCACTTACTCACACACACTCATACACACTCTCACACACACTCATACACACTCTCACACTCACTCACTCACACACTCACTCACACACTCACTCACACACACACACTCAAACACACTCACACACACACACATTCACTCACACACACACTCACACACACACACTCATACTCACACTCACACACGCGAACAAAGACAAAGATCCCCCGTGTAGCCTTCACAGACTGTTGGGGCAAGCGCTGTTAGCGAGCACCTATGCAGTCCCGCTCTGCACACGAAGTGGGTGGAGTGGCCAGCACCACGCCCGGCCGCCTTTGTCTCCCCCGGTGGCGATGTTCACCACGCACCGCGCCAGGTTGCTCGTGTTGAGGCTGAGTCGACCTAGGGGAGGCCACCGTTCACCAAGCAACGTGAGACGAGAGTGTGATTTGGGGGGGCACCCGTTCCGGATGGTTTTTTATTCACCGGCCAAAAAGAAATCATCGCGGTTAATTAACTCCGCTGCAACGTATGCGAAGGATTTATATATCTAATGCGAGGCAGGTCTAAAGCACTCGCTGGCCATTAGCCGGTTGATTGGCCTCAACCCCCCCACCCTCCCCCACCTCTAGGGTGACGTGAAAATAATAATTTTCTTTGGTTCTTTGGGTAAAGTCACGTATAAAGATAAAATAATAAATTGAATAATAGCATACGACGTTTCGATTGCAACACAAGCAATCGTCATCATCGGGTATAATGAAATAGCGACATGAAATCTAACCAGAAAACTATAGACAGACATATGAGCAGACAGATATCACCAAGACACAGACGTGACTTTACCGAAAGAACCAAATAATAATTCCTGCAGTCACGAAAGCTCCAAAATTAATATAAAAATATGATTTCGATTCAAAGCTTTCGTGACTGCAGGGATTCATAATCTTGGTCCTGTCGGTGAAGTCACGTAGAGGGGAAATAATACAAGAATAACATGAATATAATTTTATTTTTAATAAAATAAATTTATGGGAAATGCGTAGGAGGTGGGCAAGGGGGAGGGGGGGGGTTTCAAAGTCCTACGCATTTCCCATAAATATTCTAAATTCATCTTGATATGCAAATTATTTTGTCAAGGCACTCTTCTTCCACCCCTCCAACCCAGCTTAAATATACGCTCCAAGCTTCGTGGTGTTTCATTCTTCACCTGAGGACGGCTGCTTGCGTTGTGGCCGAAACGTCGTGAGAATTATTTTATTATGCTTATTTTTTTTATTTTTGTTTTATTATTTCCCTTCTACGTGACTTTACCGAAAGAACCAAGAAGACTTTTATTTTTTGTTGATGGCCAGGCCTGCTGCTGAAACAGTGCTTCTGTAGTATGCAGTTCAGTGGGCGTAGCCTGGCGAAATAAAATACGAACGAACTTGATTTGAAGCTTTCGTGACTGCAGGAATTGCACCACCTCCCCCGGGGAGGATTTGCCACACAACTCAGACTTAACTTCTAATTTAGCAAGCTTTGGAAGAACGTGATCCACTGGAAGAACCAAGAATACGATCGTATCAGTTCATACGTGAAGACGACTTTCCCGCTGGCGACTTTCTTTTCGGTTATCATCTGGCCAAGGGTTTGGTCTGCACGATGGGGTGTGGGGGGGGGGCGGTGATGGTGGGCAGCACCACTCCCGTCCGCCTTTGTCTCCCAGCACCCAGGTACTCGTTTGAGACTGAGTTACACCAGCTCACAGGGGATTATTCTGTCCGTCCGTCCATCCAAAAATGGAAAATGGGAGGGGTGGGGCTATGTAGAGAGGGGAGGGTGGGGAGGGGCTGGGTGGGGAGGGTGGGGAGGGGCTGGGTGGGGAGGGTGGGGCTGGGTGGGGAGGGTGGGGAGGGGCTGGGTGGAGAGGGTGGGGAGGGGCTGGGTGGGGAGGGTGGGGCTGGGTGGGGAGGAGGAGGGTGGGGAGGGGCTGGGTGGGGAGGGTGGGGCTGGGTGGGGAGGGTGGGGAGGGGCTGGGTGGGGAGGGTGGGGCTGGGTGGGGAGGGGAGGGTGGGGAGGGGCTGGTTGGGGAGGGTGGGGAGGGGCTGGGTGGGGAGGAAGGGGGAGGGTGGGGAGGGGCTGGGTGGGGAGGAAGGGGCTGGGTGGGGAGGGTGGGGAGGGGCTGGGTGGGGGGTTGGGGCTGGGTGGGGAGGGGCTGGTCACCCCGTGGTGCCCTTATCAAACTCAACGTTTAACCTACTCACGCCGGCTTGTGCCCGCCCTCACAGTCGGGCATATTTGCGGAATACACCACGCCGCCGTTGACCCTGCAGGCCATTGACCGAGCAACCCAACGTTCCTACCAGCTCCCTCCGCAGCAGGAATGTGTTTGTGGCTTGTGTGCATTGCCCTGGTGCTGTCCGCCTTTGTGGCCTGCTTCTCTGGTGTAACACCGGCGCAGAGACGAGGCCATGGAGGAGGTTGTAGCTCTGGTGTGTGTAGGCAAATCAGTTTACACGAAGAATGCGTGCATTAGTATTATCATCATTAGCATCCATCATCGTAGTCCAAGCGTCCTTGTTTACAAGCGTTCCAACAATCATGATGCTGCCTTGTGGTGATGGTGGATGTCTATTTGGTGTTTGGGCAGCTTAATACCCTCCCTCCCAGAGAGAGAGAGAGAGACACGCAAACTCCAAATCTACAGCAGCAGGCGTCGTCAGGGTCGGGATCGAACCCACGCCTCCTGTGTACCAGGCGAGGTAGTTAACATCTCCTAGCCACCGTGATGATGATAATGAGAAAGAGAGACACGCAAACTCCAAATATACAGCAGCAGCAGGCGTCGTCAGGGTCGGGATCGAACCCACGACCTCCTGCACACCAGGCGAGGTAGTCAACATCTCCTAGCCACCGTGGCGCCATATAATAATTTGGTGTCCGGTATAAAAATTAACAAATGTATCGGACTCGCGATAAATACATCACACTCACAACCATCACACACGACGCTTATTGTGTTGATCGTTTTAATATCAGGAATAGAGGTCTCATTAGCCTCTGGGGTTATCCGGCTGTGATGGTGATGATGGTGGTGATTATGCTTCCAGATGAAGGTTATGATAATGGTCATGATGGTGGTGATGATGATGGTGATGGCGATGATGATGGTGGTGGTGATGATGATGATAATGGTGGTGGTGATGATGATGATGATAATGGTAATGATGGTGATTATGATGATGATGGTGGTGGTGGTGATGATGATGAAGATGGTGGTGATAGTGATGATGGTGGTGGTGGTGGTGATGATGATGGTGGAAGTGCTGGTGGTGATGTTGATACCGGTGGTGGTGGTGGTGGTGTTGGTGGTGACGTCTTCTGTCTTAAATGATTTGGTGACCGGTATGAATTCAACAATTACCTAAAGATAGAACACGGGAGAGACACCGAGAGAGATACAGGGAGAGAGAGACAGGGAGACAGAGAGAGAGACACCGAGCGAGATACAGGGAGAGAGAGACACACAGGGAGAGAGAGACACACAGGGAGAGAGAGACAGAGAGAGAGACAGACAGAGAGAGAGACAGACAGAGAGACACAGGGAGAGAGAGACAGAGAGACACAGAGAGAGAGACAGTGAGAGAGACAGAGAGAGAGAGAGAGACGTAGAGAGAAAGATGTTGAGAGAGAGGAGGGAGATAATTTCCAACGCCTCCGAGCTCACCCGCCAAACGGCTTTACCAATTACTTCTTTTAAATATATATATTTTTTTCTAATAAATATAACAACAACCCGAATACGACGACGTTTTTTCTTTATCTTGCGCCTTCTCCCGTTAATTTGAGGCTTTCATTTGGTGAGCGTTGGAGCGAGGTTTTTTTGGTGGTGGTGGTGGTGGCGGTTATCTTGAAAAAGCAACGCGTAGCTTCATCATGATGCTAACGAGGTCCCTCTGCCGATGTTGTTGTTTTACTCTTATAGGTGGAAGAGGAGGTGAAGGAGGAGGTGGTGGTGGTGGTGGTGGTGGTGGTGGAGGTGACGGTGGTGGAGGGGGTTGGTTGAGGTGGAGGAGGAGGAGGATGTAGTGGTAGAGGAGGAGGTGGAGGAGGTGGTGGTGGAGGTGGAGGTGGTGGTGGAGGTGGAGGAGGTGGTGGAGGTGGTGGAAGGAGTGGAGGAGGTAGCGGAGGAGGAGGTGGTGGTGGTGGTAGTAGTGGTGGTGGTGGTGGAGAATGTGGTGGAGGAGATCGTGGTGGAGGAGGTTGTGGAAGGAGTGAAGGTGGTGGAGGAGGTGGTGGAGGTGGTGGAGGAGGAGGATGTGGTGGTGGAGAATGTGGAGGAGGTGGTGTTAGAGGAGGAGGTGGTGGAAGGAGTGGCGGAGGAGGTGGTGGAGGAGGTGGTGGTGGTGGTGGAGGAGGTGGTGGAAAACGTGGTGGAGGTGGTGGATGTGGTGGAGCTGGAGGAGATAGTGGTGGAGGAGGTTGTGGAAGGAGTGGAGGAGGTGGTGGAAGAGGTGGTGGTGGTGGTGGAGGTAGTGGAAAAAGTGGAGGAGGTGGTGGAGGTGGTGGATGTGGTGGTGGTGGTGGTGGAGGTGGTGGTGGTGGAAGTAGTGGAGGAGGCATGTCAATGCCAGGAGGTGCGGCGATGGTTTCCTGCTGACAGATCAAAGCTGACGATGAATGATCGAGCGAAATAACAATTAAAAAAAAACATGCAAATTAAACAAAAAACGCAACACTTCACTCCCTATAAAGAAGGCACCATTGTTCCGAAAGAGGTGCCAATTTAAAGATCCTCTTCCTTTAAAAGCCGCAGTCTTGTTGACAGATGTGTTGATGCGTCTTGTTGTTGTTGGTTTGTTTGTTTTGTTACAGCTGCTGCAGATGATGACTGACGCCAGATGCTGTATATTTGGAGTTTGCGTGTCTCTCTCTCTCATCATCATCATCACGGTGGCTAGGAGATGTTGACTACCTCGCCTGGTGTACAGGAGGTCGTGGGTTCGATCCTGACCCTGACGACGCCTGCTGCTGTATATTTGGAGTTTGCGTGTCTCTCTCTCATCATCATCATCACGGTGGCTAGGAGATGTTGACTACCTCGCCTGGTGTACAGGAGGTCGTGGGTTCGATCCCGGACCCTGACGACGCCTGCTGCTGCTGTGTATTTGGAGTTTGCGTGTCTCTCTCTCTCACTCCCCGTGGTCGAGTGAATGTTTTTTTTTCCGCTCTTGTACATTTAGAATCATCAAAATAATAATTTGAATGCATCATGTATATCTCACAGATCCCCTCCCCCACGCACCCACTCGGCGCGTCCAGAGATCATAGCATCATCATCATCAGCAGCAGTAGCAGCAGGGGCTGGGGCACACGGAGAATAAAAAAAAAAGAAACGGAGAAAAATTCCAAGATGCAATTTATAACCGTGAGCGAAAAAAGACGGGTTAACCTTTAAATCGACTAATTAGGAAGTGCATTAATGGGTAATAAATTAAACACGGAGCCGTGAGTTCCGTCCGTGTGTGTGTAACTCAAAACGTAAATATTCTATGTATGTTTAGCGTCTCTTCGCTGGCCTATCGGCCCTGTACGGCCTCAGCGCTTCCTGGGGATGAAGAATCAGTTTGAGGCTGAGTCGACCTAGGGGAGGCCCATAGATCGGTTCAGATAATCGTCACCGATATTGGCCGTGAGCGGGAATCGAACCCGGGTCGCCAGGTTCGTAGCGCAGCGCGCTAACCGCTACACTACCGCTCCCCACCTACTCACACACTCACACACACACTCACACACTCACACACCTACACACACACTCACACACTCCTCACACACCTACTCACACACCTACTCACACACTTACACACTCACACACCTACTCACACACTCACACACTCCTCACACACCTACTCACACACTCACACACCTACACACACACTCACACACCTACACACACACTCACACACCTACTCACACACTTACACACTCACACACCTACTCACACACTCACACACTCACACACCTACTCACACACTCACACAACTACTCACACACTCACACACTTACACACTCACACACACTCACACACACTCACACGCCTACTCACACACACACCTACTCACACACTCACACACCTACTCATACACTCACACACTTACACGCTCACACCTACTCACACACTCACACACTCACACACCTACTCACACACTCACACAACTACTCACACACTCATACACTCACACACTCACACACACACACCTACTCACACACTCACACACACTCACACACTCACACGCCTACTCACACACACACCTACTCACACACTCACACACCTACTCACACACTCACACACACTCACAGACTCACACACCTACTCACAGACTCACACACCTACTCACACACCTACTCATACACTCACACACCTACTCATACACTCACACACTCACACACCTACTCACTCACACACCTACTCACACACTCACACACTCACACACCTACTCATACACTCACACACCTACTCATACACTCACACACTCACACACCTACTCACTCACACACACAACTACTCACACACTCATACACTCACACACCTACTCATACACTCACACACCTACTCATACACTCACACACTCACACACCTACTCACTCACACACCTACTCACACACTCACACACCTACTCACTCACACACCTACTCACACACTCACACACTCACACACCTACTCATACACTCACACACCTACTCATACACTCACACACTCACACACCTACTCACTCACACACACAACTACTCACACACTCATACACTCACACACTCACACACTCACACACACACACCTACTCACACACTCACACACACTCACACACTCACACGCCTACTCACACATACACCTACTCACACACTCACACACCTACTCACACACTCACACACACTCACACACTCACACACCTACTCACAGACTCACACACCTACTCACAGACTCACACACCTACTCACACACCTACTCACACACTCACACACCTACTCATACACTCACACACCTACTCATACACTCACACACCTACTCATACACTCACACACTCACACACCTACTCACTCACACACCTACTCACACACTCACACACTCACACACCTACTCATACACTCACACACTCACACACCTACTCATACACTCACACACCTACTCATACACTCACACACTCACACACCTACTCACACACTCACACACCTACTCACACACCTACTCACACACTCACACACTCACACACCTACTCACTCACACACCTACTCACACACCTACTCATACACTCACACACTCACACACCTACTCACTCACACACCTACTCATACACTCACACACTCACACACCTACTCACTCACACACCTACTCACACACCTACTCACACACCTACTCATACACTCACACACCTACTCATACACTCACACACTCACACACCTACTCACTCACACACCTACTCACACACCTACTCATACACTCACACACCTACTCATACACTCACACACTCACACACCTACTCACTCACACACTCACACACCTACTCACACACTCACACACACTCACACACTCACACACCTACTCACAGACTCACACACCTACTCACAGACTCACACACCTACTCACTCACACACCTACTCACACACCTACTCATACACTCACACACCTACTCATACACTCACACACTCACACACACTCACACACTCACACACCTACTCACAGACTCACACACCTACTCACACACCTACTCATACACTCACACACACTCACACACTCATACACCTACTCACAGACTCACACACACTCACACACTCACACACCTACTCACTCACACACCTACTCACACACTCATACACTCACACACCTACTCATACACTCACATACTCACACACCTACTCACTCACACACCTACTCACACACCTATTCAAAGGTTACCCGCAGATGGATGTTCGCCCTCTCGCTTTCTCCATTCAACATTCAGCATTAAACCAACTCCCACGCAGCGAATCGGGCAACCGATAAGCGAGGCACCTGCAGCCGACACAGCAGGAAACTTGCCCGATAGTTTTGCCCAATTATAACCCGTTTGGGTTGCGGTGGTTCAGAGTGTGTGGGTGGGTGGGTGGGTGAATGGGTGGGTGGGTGAATGGGTGAGTGGGTGAATGGGTGGGTGGGTGAGTGGGTGAGTGGGTGAGTGGGTGGGTGGGTGAGTGAGGGGGTGAGTGAGTGGGTGGTGGGTGATTGGGTGAATGGGTGAGTGAGTGGGTGGGTGAATGGGTGGGTGAGTGGGTGGATGGGTGGGTGAGCGGGTGGGTGGGTTAGTGGGTGGGTGAGTGAGTGGGTGGGTGAATGGTTGGGTGGGTGGGTGAATGGGTGAGTGAGTGGGTGGGTGAATGGGTGGGTGAATGGGTGGGTGAATGGGTGGGTGGGTGGGTGAATGGGTGAGTGGGTGAATGGGTGGGTGGGTGAGTGGGTGGGTGAATGGGTGGGTGGGTGAGTGAGTGAGTGGGTGGGTCGGTGAGTAGGTGGGTGGGTGAATGGGTGGGTGGGTGAATGGGTGGGTGAATTGGTGGGTGGGTGAATTGGTGGGTGGGTGAATTGGTGGGTGGGTGAATGGGTGAGTGGGTGAATGGGTGGGTGGGTGAGTGGGTGAGTGAGTGGGTGGATGGGTGGGTGAGCGGATGGGTGGGTTAGTGGGTGGGTGAGTGGGTGAGTGGGTGAATGGGTGGGTGAGTGAGTGAGTGGGTGGGTAGGTGGGTGAGTGGGTGAGTGAGTGGGTGGGTGAATGGGTGGGTGAGTGGGTGGATGGGTGGGTGAGCGGGTGGGTGGGTTAGTGAGTGGGTGGGTGAATGGGTGGGTGGGTGGGTGAATGGGTGGGTGAATGGGTGGGTGGGGGGGTGAATGGGTGGGTGGGTGAATGGGTGGGTAAATGGGTGGGTGGGTGAATGGGTGGGTGAGTGAGTGGGTGGGTGAATGGGTGGGTGGGTGGGTGGGTGAATGGGTGGGTGAATGGGTGGGTGGGGGAATGGGTGGGTGAGTGAGTGGGTGGGGGAATGGGTGGGTGAGTGAGTGGGTGGGTGAATGGGTGGGTGAGTGAGTGGGTGGGTGAATGGGTGGGTGAGTGAGTGGGTGGGTGGATGAGTTGATGGGTGCATGGGTGGAGGAGTGATTGGATGCTTGATTGAGTGAGTAGGTGAGTAGGTGGGTGAGTGCACGGGTGGAGGAGTGAGTAGGTAGGTGGGTGAGTGAGTAGGTGATTAGGTGGGTGGAGTAGTTGGGTGAATGGGTGGGTGAGTGGATGGGTAGGTGAGTGGGTCAGTGCGTGGGTGGGTGAGAGAGTGGGTGGGTGGGTGAGTGAGCGAGTGGGTGAGTGTGTGAGTACGTCAGTGGGTGAGTGGGTTGATGGGTAGTTGGGTGAGTGAGTGCGTGGGTGGGTGGGTGAGTGAGTGAGTGGGTGAGTGTGTAAGTACGTCAGTGGGTGAGTGGGTTGATGGGTAGGTGGGTGAGTGAGTGGATGAGCAAGTGAGTGGGTGGTTGCGTAGCGAGCACCACCAAAGAGGCGAGGAGGTTTTGGTTTGGCCAGCACCCCGCCCGGCCGCCTTTGTCTCCCCAGTGGCGACGTTTACACCTCGCGCCAGGTCCTGTTCGAGGCCGAGGCGACCTAGGGGAGGCCCACGCCCGGGACCGGTGCAGATGATCGTCACCGGTGTTGATGTTGGGCGCCATCGCTCCCCCTCGAGACATCCCCCTACACCACGGTGGCCAGGAGATGTTAACTACCTTGCCTGGTGTACAGGAGGTCGTGGGTTCGATCCCGACCCCTGACGCCTGCTGCTGTATATTTGGAGTTTGCGTGTCTCTCTCTCATCATCATCACGGTGGCTAGGAGATGTTAACTACCTCGCCTGGTACGCAGGAGGTCGTGGGTTCGATCCCGACCCCTGACGCCTGCTGCTGCATATTTGGAGTTTGCGTGTCTCTCTCTCTCATCATCATCATCACGGTGGCCAGGAGATGTTGACTACCTCGCCTGGTACACAGGAGGTCGTGGGTTCGATCCCGACCCCTGACGCCTGCTGCTGCATATTTGGAGTTTGCGTGTCTCTCTCTCTCATCATCATCATCATCACGGTGGCTAGAAGATGTTGACTACCTCGCCTGGTCTACAGGAGGTCGTGGGTTCGATCTCCCCGATTTTCACTCCACATCGAATCAACGTCGCCACGCGTTTAGAGTGATTTGGATGCTGCTATAAATGTCCACGATGATGATGATGATGCTAAGTCCACTTTCGTTAACGTGATGGTCAGGGTCGCTTCTGAGAAACAGCGACGTCTTTCAGTGGCGCCTTACCTGGTAAAGTAAAAAAGCATTTATTGTGTAAAAGAAAATTTCATTTTATTTTATTTATTTAAATTTCATTTTATTTCTTCAAACCAACGAGTGTAATTTCTGCAAGTCACGAAAGATTCAATTCTTGATGAATAATTGCGTCGTTTTAGTTTAAGGTCAAACACGTTGGTAGAACGCACGCGGGCATCTCCTGTACCCCGATCCCAGAAGAGATATCAGCAAGCAAGTGTGAGCCGTGTACGTTTAAAATCATTCAAATTTAAAACGCATTCGTTTAGAACTTATAACCATTCCGCCATATTCTTGGTGCTTTCGGTAAAGTCACGTTGATATAAAATAAAAATGAAAAAGTAATAAAATAGAATAAAAATAGAATAAAAATGTTTTACAATAATAAAATAGAAAATATTAAATAAAAAACTAAAATAAAAAATACTCATTCATAAAATTAAAAAAAAAATAAAGATTATAAATAATAAAATAAAAATAATTCATTCTAAATTAAAAACATAAAATAACAAGAGATAAGAAAAATAATCAAATACATTTGAAATAAAAAAATCGTAAATTTAAAATAATAAAAACACAAAAGTCCACGACGTTTAAGTCAAAATTTTAACAAATCGCCACCACCACCACCACCCCCCCCCGCCATCATCACCACTACCGACCGACTCCTGCGGCCGTCTGGAACGCTCTTCCCCTCCGATATTCAGAAACCACCGGTAGCTCTGCGCTTTTAAATCATCGTCCAGATGATCGACAAGCTCATTGCCTTGTGACTGCTTAGGTACGGCGCGAAAGAAGTCCGATAAATCATGCGCCCGGCAGTCGACAGCGTGCCTCTCACAACAGCAGCTGCATCTTGAAGAGGGAGCGGCGAGAAGAAGAGGGGTTAGTTGGTTTTGCCGTGGAGTTGCAAGACGTCCAAAAGCCCCACGCACATTTCTGCTGATGTGGTGGAACTCAGCCGCAGAAGTTGTTTAGAAACATCCCCTCCCCCCAAACCCCGCCCCTCCCCCAACCCCCTCCCCTCGCCCCCCAACCCCCTCCCCTCGCCCCCCAACCCCCTCCCCTCGCCCCCCAACCCCCTCCCCTCGCCCCCCAACCCCCTCCCCTCGCCCCCCAACCCCCGCCCCTCCCCCGCGCCCCCCCCGCCCCCACTGCTACGAGCTTCCCGCTCGACCAAATCCGCTCATTTCAGGGCTCCCTGCATCTGGAGTCTTTCCAAACAGTGGTGGTGGTGGTGGTGGTAGTGGTGGTGGTGGTGGTAGTGGTGGTGGTGGTGGTGGTAGTGGTGGTGGTGGTGGTAGTGGTGGTGGTGGTAGTGGTGGTGGTGGTAGTGGTGGTGGTGGTAGTGGTGGCAGTGGTGGTGGCAGTGGTAGTGACAGTGGTGGTAGTGGTGGTGGTGACAGTGGTGGTGGCAGTGGTGGTGACAGTGGTGGTAGTGGTGGTGGTGACAGTGGTGGTAGTGGCAGTGGTGGTGGTGGTGGTGGCAGTGGTGGTGGTGGTGGTGGCAGTGGTGACAGTGGTGGTGGTGGCAGTGGTGGTGGTAGTGGTGGTGGTGGTAGTGGTGGTGGTGGTGGCAGTGGTGGTGGTGGTGGTAGTGGTGGTAGTGGTGGTGGTGGTGGTAGTGGTGGTGGTGGTAGTGGTGGTCGTAGTGGTGGTGACAGTGGTGGTAGTGGTGGTGGTGGTGGCAGTGGTGGTGGTGGCGGTGGTAGTGGTGGTGGTGGTGGTAGTGGTGGTAGCAGTGGTGGTGGTGGCAGTGGTGGTGGTGGTGGTAGTGGTGGTGGTAGTGGTGGTGGTTGTGGTAGTGGTGGTGGTAGTGGTAGTGGTGGTGGTAGTAGTGGTGGTAGTGGTGGCAGTGGTGGTGGTAGTGGTGGTGGTGGTAGTGGTGGTGGTGGTAGTGGTGGTGGTGGTGGTAGTGGTGGCAGTGGTGGTGGTGGTGGTAGTGGTGGTGGTGGTGGTAGTGGTGGTGGTGGTAGTGGTGGCAGTGGTGGTGGTAGTGGTGGTAGTGGTAGTGGTGGTGGTGGTGGTAGTGGTGGTGGTGGTGGTGGTGGTGGTAGTGGTGGTGGTGGTGGTGGTAGTGGTGGTGGTGGTAGTGGTGGTCGTAGTGGTGGTGACAGTGGTGGTGGTGGTGGTAGTGGTGGTGGTGGTGGTAGTGGTGGTGGTGGTGGTAGTGGTGGTGGTGGTAGTGGTGGCAGTGGTGGTGGCAGTGGTGGTGGTGGTAGTGGTGGTGGTGGTAGTGGTGGTGGTGGTGGCAGTGGTGGTGGCAGTGGTGGTGGTAGTGGTGGTGGTGGTGGTAGTGGTGGTGGTGGTGGCAGTGGTGGTGGTGGTGGTAGTGGTGGTAGTGGTGGTGGTGGTGGTGGTAGTGGTGGTGGTGGTAGTGGTGGTCGTAGTGGTGGTGACAGTGGTGGTGGTGACAGTGGTAGTGGTGGTGGTGGTGGTAGTGGTGGTGGTAGTGGTGGTGGTGGTGGCAGTGGTGGTGGTGGCGGTGGTAGTGGTGGTGGTGGTGGTAGTGGTGGTAGCAGTGGTGGTGGTGGCAGTGGTGGTGGTGGTAGTGGTGGTGGTAGTGGTGGTGGTTGTGGTAGTGGTGGTGGTAGTGGTAGTGGTGGTGGTGGTGGTAGTGGTGGTGGTGGTAGTGGTGGCAGTGGTGGTGGTAGTGGTGGTGGTGGTAGTGGTGGTGGTGGTAGTGGTGGTGGTGGTAGTGGTGGCAGTGGTGGTGGTAGTGGTGGTGGTGGTAGTGGTGGTGGTGGTAGTGGTGGTGGTGGCGGTGGCAGTGGTGGTGGCAGTGGTGGTGGTGGTGGTGGCAGTGGTGGTGGTAGTGGCAGTGGTGATGGTGGTGACAGTGGTGACAGTGGTGGTGGTGGTGGTGGCAGTGGTGGTGGTAGTGGCAGTGGTGGTGGTGGCAGTGGTGGTGGTAGTGACAGTGGTGGTGGTGGTAGTGGTGGTGGTGACAGTGGTGGCAGTGGTGGTGACAGTGGTGGTGGTGGTGGTGACAGTGGTGGTGGTGGCAGTGGTGGTGGTGACAGTGGTGGTGGTGGTGACAGTGGTGGTGGTGACAGTGGTGGTGGTGGTGGTAGTGGTGGTGGTGACAGTGGTGGTGGTGGTGGTGGTGGCAGTGGTGGTGGTGACAGTGGTGGTGGTGGTGACAGTGGTGGTGGTGGTGACAGTGGTGGTGGTAGTGGTGGTGGTGACAGTGGTGATGGCCACTGAGTTTATATTTTTTCAGAAGCGACCTGACAACCAATGGTAGCTCAACGAAGTGGCCTCATCATCATCATCACGCGGAAAATTGGTAGCAGAAGCCAAATGCTCAAAACGTGCGGTGACGTTGATTTAAAATTGCGGAGGCAAAAAAAAACCGGAGGACCCGGAGAAAAATCCACGCGACCCACGGGGAGAGAGAGAGAGAGACACGCAAACTCCAAATA
>NW_027621736.1:0-5000 GCF_964198595.1 Lampetra fluviatilis | reverse complement strand
CCCCTCACCACCACCCTCACCCCCCTCACCACCACCCTCACCACTCACCCCCCTCACCCTCACCCCCCCTCACCCTCACCCCCCTCACCCCCCCTCACCTCTGTGGTGTGCGAGTCAAGGAATCTCCGAGACAGGCGAGTTCCATCGGGCAGCTTGAACACGGCGGTGACGGCTCCCTGGTGGTCGGCAGGAGGCTCCTCCGGCAGCAGCAGAGCCCGTCGCTCTCGTTCACGCAGCACCTCCTGTACAGTACATGGGCACTGTACTACTGTACCACTGTACCACTGTACCACTGTACTACTGTACCACTGTACCACTGTACCACAGCAGAGCCCGTCGCTCTCGTTCACGTAGCACCTCCTGTACAGTACATGTACACTGTACTACTGTACCACTGTACCACTGCACCA
Organism: Lampetra fluviatilis; assembly: GCF_964198595.1. NCBI lineage: Eukaryota > Metazoa > Chordata > Hyperoartia > Petromyzontiformes > Petromyzontidae > Lampetra > Lampetra fluviatilis. The sequence continues at coordinate 4,590 of NW_027621736.1, read as the reverse complement.
CAGCAGAGCCCGCCGCTCTCGTTCACGCAGCACCTCCTGTACAGTACATGGACACTGTACTACTGTACCACTGTACCACTGTACTACTGTACCACAGCAGAGCCCGCCGCTCTCGTTCACGCAGCACCTCCTGTACAGTACATGGACACTGTACTACTGTACCACTGTACCACTGTACCACTGTACCACAGCAGAGCCCGTCGCTCTCGTTCACGCAGCACCTCCTGTACAGTACATGGACACTGTACTACTGTACCACTGTACTACTGTACAGTGGCACAGTGTGTGGTAGTGATAGTGTAGTAGTAGTGTAGTAGTAGTAGTGTAGTAGTAGTAGTGTACTAGTAGTAGTGTAGTAGTAGTAGTGTAGTAGTAGTAGTAGTGTAGTAGTAGTGTAGTAGTAGTAGTGTACTAGTAGTAGTGTACTAGTAGTAGTGTAGTAGTAGTAGTGTACTAGTAGTAGTGTACTAGTAGTAGTGTAGTAGTAGTAGTGTAGTAGTAGTAGTGTAGTAGTAGTAGTGTAGTAGTAGTAGTGTACTAGTAGTAGTGTACTAGTAGTAGTGTAGTAGTAGTAGTGTAGTAGTAGTAGTGTAGTAGTAGTAGTGTAGTAGTAGTAGTGTAGTAGTAGTAGTGTAGTAGTAGTAGTGTAGTAGTAGTGTAGTAGTAGTAGTGTAGTAGTAGTAGTGTAGTAGTAGTAGTGTAGTAGTAGTGTACTAGTAGTAGTGTAGTAGTAGTAGTGTAGTAGTAGTAGTGTACTAGTAGTAGTGTAGTAGTAGTAGTGTAGTAGTAGTAGTGTACTAGTAGTGTAGTAGTAGTAGTAGTGTACTAGTAGTAGTAGTGTACTAGTAGTGTAGTAGTAGTAGTAGTGTACTAGTAGTAGTGTAGTAGTAGTAGTAGTGTACTAGTAGTAGTGTAGTAGTAGTAGTAGTGTAGTAGTAGTAGTGTACTAGTAGTAGTGTAGTAGTAGTAGTGTACTAGTAGTAGTGTAGTAGTAGTAGTGTAGTAGTAGTGTAGTAGTAGTAGTGTAGTAGTAGTAGTGTAGTAGTAGTAGTGTACTAGTAGTAGTGTAGTAGTAGTGTAGTAGTAGTAGTGTAGTAGTAGTAGTGTAGTAGTAGTAGTGTAGTAGTAGTAGTGTACTAGTAGTAGTGTAGTAGTAGTAGTGTAGTAGTAGTAGTGTAGTAGTAGTAGTGTAGTAGTAGTGTAGTAGTAGTAGTGTACTAGTAGTAGTGTAGTAGTGTAGTAGTAGTAGTAGTGTAGTAGTAGTAGTGTACTAGTAGTGTACTAGTAGTAGTGTACTAGTAGTAGTGTAGTAGTGTAGTAGTAGTATTAGTGTAGTAGTAGTAGTGTACTAGTAGTAGTGTACTAGTAGTAGTGTAGTAGTAGTAGTGTAGTAGTAGTAGTGTACTAGTAGTAGTGTAGTAGTAGTAGTAGTGTAGTAGTAGTAGTGTACTAGTAGTAGTGTAGTAGTAGTAGTGTACTAGTAGTAGTGTAGTAGTAGTAGTGTACTAGTAGTAGTGTAGTAGTAGTAGTGTAGTAGTAGTGTAGCAGTAGTAGTGTAGTAGTAGTAGTGTAGTAGTAGTAGTGTACTAGTAGTAGTGTAGTAGTAGTAGTGTACTAGTAGTAGTGTAGTAGTAGTAGTGTACTAGTAGTAGTGTAGTAGTAGTAGTAGTGTACTAGTAGTAGTGTAGTAGTAGTAGTAGTGTACTAGTAGTAGTGTACTAGTAGTAGTGTACTAGTAGTAGTGTACTAGTAGTAGTGTAGTAGTAGTAGTGTAGTAGTAGTAGTGTACTAGTAGTAGTAGTGTACTAGTAGTAGTGTAGTAGTAGTAGTGTAGTAGTAGTAGTGTAGTAGTAGTAGTGTACTAGTAGTAGTGTAGTAGTAGTAGTGTAGTAGTAGTAGTGTACTAGTAGTAGTGTAGTAGTAGTAGTGTAGTAGTAGTAGTGTACTAGTAGTGTAGTAGTAGTAGTAGTGTACTAGTAGTAGTGTACTAGTAGTGTAGTAGTAGTAGTAGTGTACTAGTAGTAGTGTAGTAGTAGTAGTAGTGTACTAGTAGTAGTGTAGTAGTAGTAGTAGTGTAGTAGTAGTAGTGTAGTAGTAGTAGTGTACTAGTAGTAGTGTACTAGTAGTAGTGTAGTAGTAGTAGTGTACTAGTAGTAGTGTAGTAGTAGTAGTGTACTAGTAGTAGTGTAGTAGTAGTAGTGTAGTAGTAGTAGTGTACTAGTAGTAGTGTAGTAGTAGTAGTGTACTAGTAGTAGTGTACTAGTAGTAGTGTAGTAGTAGTAGTGTACTAGTAGTAGTGTACTAGTAGTAGTGTACTAGTAGTAGTGTACTAGTAGTAGTGTAGTAGTAGTAGTAGTGTACTAGTAGTAGTGTAGTAGTAGTAGTGTACTAGTAGTAGTGTACTAGTAGTAGTGTAGTAGTAGTAGTGTAGTAGTAGTGTAGTAGTAGTGTAGTAGTAGTGTACTAGTAGTAGTGTACTAGTAGTAGTGTAGTAGTAGTAGTGTAGTAGTAGTAGTGTAGTAGTAGTAGTGTAGTAGTAGTGTAGTAGTAGTAGTGTACTAGTAGTAGTGTAGTAGTAGTAGTGTAGTAGTAGTAGTGTAGTAGTAGTGTAGTAGTAGTAGTAGTGTAGTAGTAGTAGTGTAGTAGTAGTGTAGTAGTAGTAGTGTACTAGTAGTAGTGTAGTAGTAGTAGTGTAGTAGTAGTAGTGTAGTAGTAGTGTAGTAGTAGTAGTAGTGTAGTAGTAGTAGTGTAGTAGTAGTAGTAGTGTAGTAGTAGTAGTAGTGTACTAGTAGTAGTGTAGTAGTAGTAGTGTAGTAGTAGTAGTGTAGTAGTAGTAGTGTAGTAGTAGTAGTGTAGTAGTAGTAGTGTAGTAGTAGTAGTGTAGTAGTAGTAGTGTAGTAGTAGTAGTGTAGTAGTAGTAGTGTAGTAGTAGTAGTGTACTAGTAGTAGTGTAGTAGTAGTAGTGTAGTAGTAGTAGTGTACTAGTAGTAGTGTAGTAGTAGTAGTGTAGTAGTAGTAGTGTAGTAGTAGTAGTCTACTAGTACTAGTGTAGTACTAGTGTAGTAGTACTAGTGTAGTACTAGTGTTGTACTAGTGTAGTACTAGTGTAGTACTAGTGTAGTAGTACTAGTGTAGTACTAGTGTAGTAGTACTAGTGTAGTACTAGTAGAGTACTAACCTGTCTGTGTAGACTCTGGCGCTGTAGGTCCGCGTCTCTCCGCCGAGTCTCTCTCTCCTGCGCGTCGCGTCGCTCACGACGGAGTCGCTCCTTCTCCTGGTCGGCGCGCAGGCTCACCAGGTAGGCCTCGTCCTGCTGCAGACGCAGCGCCTGGGTCTCGCTGCGCTCCTCGCTGCGGGGTAACCAGGGTAACCAGGGTAACCAGGGTAACCAGGGGTAACCAGGGGTAACCAGGGTAACCAGGGGTAACCAGGGGTAACCAGGGGTAACCAGGGGTAACCAGGGGTAACCAATACGCGGTGACTAACACACACCAGGTAAGCCTCGTTCTGCTGTAGACGTAGAGCCTGGGTCTCGCTGCGCTCCTCGCTGCGGGGTAACCAGGGTAACCAGGGTAACCAGGGTAACCAGGGTAACCAGGGTAACCAACACGCGGTGACTAACACACACCAGGTAGGCCTCGTCCTGCTGCAGACGCAGCGCCTGGGTCTCGCTGCGCTCCTCGCTGCGGGGTAACCAGGGTAACCAGGGTAACCAGGGTAACCAGGGGTAACCAGGGGTAACCAATACGCGGTGACTAACACACACCAGGTAGGCCTCGTCCTGCTGCAGACGCAGCGCCTGGGTCTCGCTGCGCTCCTCGCTGCGGGGTAACCAGGGGTAACCAGGGGTAACCAGGGGTAACTAACACGGTGACTAACACACACCAGGTAGGCCTCGTCCTGCTGTAGACGCAGCGCCTGGGTCTCGCTGCGCTCCTCGCTGCGGGGTAACCAGGGTAACCAGGGTAACCAGGGTAACCAGGGGTAACCAGGGGTAACCAGGGGTAACCAGGGTAACCAGGGTAACCAGGGGTAACCAGGGGTAACCAGGGGTAACCACCACACGGTGACTAACACACACCAGGTAGGCCTCGTCCTGCTGCAGACGCAGCGCCTGGGTCTCACTGCGCTCCTCGCTGCGGGGTAACCAGGGTAACCAGGGTAACCAGGGTAACCAGGGTAACCAGGGTAACCAGGGTAACCAACACGCGGTGACTAACACACACCAGGTAGGCCTCGTCCTGCTGCAGACGCAGCGCCTGGGTCTCGCTGCGCTCCTCGCTGCGGGGTAACCAGGGTAACCAGGGTAACCAGGGTAACCAGGGGTAACCAGGGGTAACCAATACGCGGTGACTAACACACACCAGGTAGGCCTCGTCCTGCTGCAGACGCAGCGCCTGGGTCTCGCTGCGCTCCTCGCTGCGGGGTAACCAGGGGTAACCAGGGGTAACCAGGGGTAACTAACACGGTGACTAACACACACCAGGTAGGCCTCGTCCTGCTGTAGACGCAGCGCCTGGGTCTCGCTGCGCTCCTCGCTGCGGGGTAACCAGGGTAACCAGGGTAACCAGGGGTAACCAGGGGTAACCA
>NW_027621735.1:5000-34697 GCF_964198595.1 Lampetra fluviatilis | reverse complement strand
ACCACCCCCACCACCCCCACCACCCCCACCACCACCACCCCCACCACCCCCACCACAACCACCACCACCACCCCCACCCCCACCCCCACCACCACCACCACCACCTCCACCACCACCACCCCCACCACCACCACCCCCACCACCACCACCCCCACCACCACCCCCACCACCACCACCACCACCACCCCCACCACCACCACCCCCCACCACCACCACCCCCCACCACCCCCACCACCACCACCACCACCTCCACCACCACCACCCCCACCACCACCACCACCACCACCCCCACCACCCCCACCACCACCACCACCACCACCACCACCACCCCCACCACCACCACCACCACCCCCACCACCCCCACCACCACCACCACCACCACCTTCACCACCACCCCCACCACCACCACCACCACCACCCCCACCACCACCACCACCACCTCCACCACCACCACCCCCACCACCACCACCCCCACCACCACCACCCCACCACCACCCCCCACCACCACCACCACCACCACCCCCACCACCACCACCCCCACCACCACCACCACCCCCACCACCACCCCCACCACCACCACCCCCACCACCACCCCCACCACCACCACCACCACCACCCCCACCACCCCCACCACCACCACCACCACCACCCCCACCACCACCCCCACCACCACCACCACCACCACCACCACCCCCACCACCACCACCACCACCCCCACCACCCCACCACCCCCACCACCCCCACCACCACCACCCCCACCACCCCCACCACCACCACCCCCACCACCCCCACCACCACCCCCACCACCACCACAGTGGAGCTCCTCTTGACGCTGCTACCCCCAGCTCCACTGTGCTGGAGTGGCCGGTGGCCTCCGGCCTACACGAGGCCTCTGGCCTACCCGTGCCGCTGAGCGCCGTTCCCTGGAACTGTGTGGAGGGCGGACGCGGCGCGCCCAGAACCACGGAGTTCGGCATTCACAGCAGGGCCGGGTGCAGGCTCAGGTGGGTGGGTGTGTGGGTGGGTGGGTGAGTGGGTGGGTGGGTGGGTGAGTGGGTGGGTGGGTGAGTGGGTGGGTGGGTGGGTGAGTGGGTGGGTGGGTGAGTGGGTGAGTGGGTGGGTGAGTGGGTGAGTGGGTGGGTGGGTGGGTGAGTGAGTGGGTGGGTGGGTGAGTGGGTGGGTGAGTGGGTGGGTGGGTGAGTGGGTGGGTGGGTGGGTGGGTGGGTGAGTGGGTGAGTGGGTGGGTGGGTGGGTGAGTGAGTGAGTGAGTGGGTGGGTGAGTGGGTGGGTGTGTGGGTGAGTGGGTGAGTGGGTGAGTGGGTGGGTGAGTGGGTGGGTGGGTGAGTGGGTGGGTGGGTGTGTGGGTGGGTGGGTGAGTGAGTGGGTGGGTGGGTGGTGGGTGGGTGAGTGGGTGGGTGAGTGGGTGGGGGAGTGGGTGAGTGGGTGGGTGGGTGGGTGAGTGGGTGGGTGAGTGGGTGAGTGGGTGGGTGAGTGGGTGAGTGGGTGGGTGGGGGAGTGTGTGGGTGGGTGGGTGAGTGGGTGGGTGAGTGGGTGGGTGGGTGAGTGGGTGGGTGAGTGGGTGGGTGAGTGGGTGAGTGAGTGTGTAGGTGGATGTGTCTGCTTATGACCGGCTCCGATTTGACAGCAGAGGTCTCACTCCGAATCAGTCATCGGCTGCGTAACGCTGCTGTGTGGAAGCTACCTGTTTCTGTCGCTCCGCACGAAGCTTCAGGTCTTCTCGGCCACACGGTCACCCCGTCCCCCCTCACCCCCCCCGCCCCAGCCTGAGGGCAACAGCAGCAGCGGGGGGGGTGGACAGAACGGTGGACAGGTCGCTGGCGTGCACGCTGCTGGCGCAGGACGAGCTGCTGGGCCGTCTGCGGCTGTACGGCGCTGGCGGTGTGCGCGTGGCCGCTTACGGCAACGCCAGTAACGCCGTGCCGGACGACTGGGTGCCGGTGCACAGCGACACGGTGGGGGGTTGCCAGCCGTGCGCACTCGCCGCTCGCTCGCTCGCTCGCTCGCTCGTTCACTCGCTCGCTCAACGCTCACTTCGCTCAACGCTTACTCGCTCGCTCGCTCAACACTCACTCACTCGCTCACTTACTCGCTCACTCGCTCGCTCAACACTCACTCACTCGCTCAACACTCACTCACTCACTCACTTACTCACTCGCTCACTCGCTCAACGCTCACTCGCTCGCTCAACACTCACTCACTCGCTCAACACTCACTTACTCGCTCACTCGCTCGCTCAACGTTCGCTCACTCGCTCGCTCAACACTCACTCGCTCACTCACTCACTCACTCACTCGCTCAACACTCACTCACTCGCTCGCTCACTCGCCCGCTCGCTCACTCACTCACTCGCTCACTCGCTCACTCACTCACTCGCTCGCTCAACACTCACTCACTCGCTCGCTCACTCGCCCGCTCGCTCACTCACTCGCTCGCTCGCTCAACGCTCACTCGCTCGCTCAACACTCACTCACTCGCTCGCTCGCTCACTCACTCGCTCGCTCGCTCACTCGCCCGCTCGCTCACTCACTCGCTCGCTCGCTCAACGCTCACTCGCTCGCTCAACACTCACTCACTCGCTCGCTCGCTCACTCACTCACTCGCTCGCTCACTCGCCCGCTCGCTCACTCACTCGCTCGCTCGCTCAACGCTCACTCGCTCGCTCAACACTCACTCACTCGCTCGCTCAACACTCACTCACTCGCTCGCTCACTCGCCCGCTCGCTCACTCACTCGCTCGCTCGCTCAACGCTCACTCGCTCGCTCAACGCTCACTCGCTCGCTCAACGCTCACTCACTCGCTCGCTCAACACTCACTCACTCGCTCGCTCACTCGCCCGCTCGCTCACTCACTCGCTCGCTCGCTCAACGCTCACTCACTCGCTCAACACTCACTTACTCACTCACTTACTCGCTCACTCGCTCGCTCAACGCTCACTCACTCGCTCGCTCGCTCAACGCTCACTCACTCGCTCAACACTCACTTACTCACTCACTTACTCGCTCACTCGCTCGCTCAACGCTCACTCACTCGCTCGCTCGCTCAACGCTCACTCACTCGCTCGCTCGCTCAACGCTCACTCACTCGCTCAACACTCACTTACTCACTCACTTACTCGCTCACTCGCTCGCTCAACGCTCACTCGCTCGCTCAACGCTCACTCGCTCGCTCAACGCTCACTCACTCACTCGCTCGCTCAACGCTCACTCACTCGCTCGCTCGCTCAACGCTCACTCACTCGCTCAACACTCACTTACTCACTCACTTACTCGCTCACTCGCTCGCTCAACGCTCACTCGCTCGCTCAACGCTCACTCACTCACTCGCTCGCTCAACGCTCACTCACTCACTCGCTCGCTCAACGCTCACTCGCTCGCTCAACGCTCACTCGCTCGCTCAACGCTCACTCACTCACTCGCTCGCTCAACGCTCACTCGCTCGCTCAACGCTCACTCACTCGCTCGCTCGCTCAACGCTCACTCACTCGCTCAACACTCACTCACTCACTCGCTCGCTCAACGCTCACTCACTCGCTCAACACTCACTTACTCACTCGCTCGCTCAACGCTCACTCGCTCGCTCAACGCTCACTCACTCACTCGCTCGCTCAACGCTCACTCACTCGCTCAACACTCACTTACTCACTCGCTCGCTCAACGCTCACTCACTCGCTCAACACTCACTCACTCACTCGCTCGCTCAACGCTCACTCGCTCGCTCAACGCTCACTCACTCACTCGCTCGCTCAACGCTCACTCACTCGCTCAACACTCACTCACTCACTCGCTCGCTCAACGCTCACTTCGCTCGCTCAACACTCACTCACTCACTCGCTCGCTCAACGCTCACTCACTCGCTCAACACTCACTTACTCACTCGCTCGCTCAACGCTCACTCACTCGCTCAACACTCACTCACTCACTCGCTCGCTCAACGCTCACTCGCTCGCTCAACGCTCACTCACTCACTCGCTCGCTCAACGCTCACTCGCTCGCTCAACACTCACTCACTCACTCACTCGCTCGCTCAACGCTCACTCACTCGCTCAACACTCACTTACTCGCTCACCTCGCTCGCTCAACGCTCACTCGCTCACTCGCCCGCTCGCTCGCTCAACGCTCACTCACTCGCTCAACACTCACTTACTCACTCACTTACTCGCTCACTTCGCTCGCTCAACGCTCACTCGCTCGCTCAACGCTCACTCGCTCGCTCAACGCTCACTCACTCGCTCGCTCGCTCAACGCTCACTCACTCGCTCGCTCGCTCAACACTCACTCGCTCGCTCACTCACTCACTCGCTCACTCACTCGCTCGCTCGCTCAACACTCACTTACTCGCTCACTCGCTCGCTCAACGCTCACTCGCTCACTCGCTCAACACTCAATCACTCGCTCAACACTCACTTACTCACTCGCTCACTCGCTCGCTCAACGCTCACTCACTCACTCACTCGCTCGCTCAACGCTCACTCACTCGCTCAACACTCACTTACTCACTCACTTACTCGCTCACATCGCTCGCTCAACGCTCACTCGCTCGCTCAACGCTCACTCGCTCGCTCAACGCTCACTCACTCGCTCGCTCGCTCAACGCTCACTCACTCGCTCGCTCGCTCAACGCTCACTCGCTCACTCGCTCAACACTCACTCGCTCGCTCAACGCTCACTCACTCACTCACTCGCTCAACACTCACTTACTCACTCACTTACTCGCTCACTCGCTCGCTCAACGCTCACTCGCTCGCTCAACGCTCACTCACTCGCTCGCTCAACACTCACTCACTCGCTCGCTCGCTCAACGCTCACTCACTCGCTCACTCGCCCGCTCGCTCACTCACTCGCTCGCTCGCTCAACGCTCACTCACTCGCTCAACACTCACTTACTCACTCACTTACTCGCTCGCTCAACGCTCACTCACTCGCTCAACACTCACTCACTTACTCGCTCACTCGCTCGCTCAACGCTCACTCGCTCGCTCAACACTCACTCACTCACTCACTCACTTACTCACTCGCTCACTCGCTCAACACTCACTCACTCGCTCAACACTCACTCACTCACTCACTTACTCACTCGCTCACTCGCTCAACGCTCACTCACTCGCTCAACACTCACTCACTCGCTCAACACTCACTTACTCGCTCACTTACTCGCTCACTCGCTCGCTCAACACTCACTCACTCGCTCAACACTCACTTACTCGCTCACTCGCTCGCTCAACGTTCGCTCACTCGCTCGCTCAACACTCACTCGCTCACTCACTCACTCACTCACTCGCTCAACACTCACTCACTCGCTCGCTCACTCGCCCCGCTCGCTCACTCACTCGCTCGCTCGCTCAACGCTCACTCACTCGCTCAACGCTCACTCACTCACTCGCTCGCTCAACGCTCACTCACTCGCTCGCTCGCTCAACGCTCACTCACTCGCTCAACACTCACTTACTCACTCACTTACTCGCTCACTCGCTCGCTCAACGCTCACTCGCTCGCTCAACGCTCACTCGCTCGCTCAACGCTCACTCACTCACTCGCTCGCTCAACGCTCACTCACTCGCTCAACGCTCACTCACTCACTCGCTCGCTCAACGCTCACTCGCTCGCTCAACGCTCACTCACTCACTCGCTCGCTCAACGCTCACTCACTCACTCGCTCGCTCAACGCTCACTCGCTCGCTCAACGCTCACTCGCTCACTCGCTCGCTCAACGCTCACTCACTCGCTCAACGCTCACTCACTCACTCGCTCGCTCAACGCTCACTCACTCACTCGCTCGCTCAACGCTCACTCACTCACTCGCTCGCTCAACGCTCACTTCGCTCGCTCAACGCTCACTCCGCTCGCTCAACGCTCACTCACTCACTCGCTCGCTCAACGCTCACTCGCTCGCTCAACGCTCACTCACTCGCTCGCTCGCTCAACGCTCACTCACTCGCTCAACACTCACTCACTCACTCGCTCGCTCAACGCTCACTCACTCGCTCAACACTCACTTACTCACTCGCTCGCTCAACGCTCACTCTCTCGCTCAACGCTCACTCACTCACTCGCTCGCTCAACGCTCACTCACTCGCTCAACACTCACTTACTCACTCGCTCGCTCAACGCTCACTCACTCGCTCAACACTCACTCACTCACTCGCTCGCTCAACGCTCACTCGCTCGCTCAACGCTCACTCACTCACTCGCTCGCTCAACGCTCACTCACTCGCTCAACACTCACTCACTCACTCGCTCGCTCAACGCTCACTCGCTCGCTCAACACTCACTCACTCACTCGCTCGCTCAACGCTCACTCACTCGCTCAACACTCACTTACTCACTCGCTCGCTCAACGCTCACTCACTCGCTCAACACTCACTCACTCACTCGCTCGCTCAACGCTCACTCGCTCGCTCAACGCTCACTCACTCACTCGCTCGCTCAACGCTCACTCGCTCGCTCAACACTCACTCACTCACTCGCTCGCTCAACGCTCACTCACTCGCTCAACACTCACTTACTCGCTCACTCGCTCGCTCAACGCTCACTCGCTCACTCGCCCGCTCGCTCGCTCAACGCTCACTCACTCGCTCAACACTCACTTACTCACTCACTTACTCGCTCACTCGCTCGCTCAACGCTCACTTCGCTCGCTCAACGCTCACTCGCTCGCTCAACGCTCACTCACTCGCTCGCTCGCTCAACGCTCACTCACTCGCTCGCTCGCTCAACGCTCACTTCGCTCGCTCGCTCAACACTCACTCGCTCGCTCAACGCTCACTCACTCACTCACTCGCTCAACACTCACTTACTCACTCACTTACTCGCTCACTCGCTCGCTCAACGCTCACTCGCTCGCTCAACGCTCACTCACTCGCTCGCTCAACACTCACTCACTCGCTCGCTCGCTCAACGCTCACTCACTCGCTCACTCGCCCGCTCGCTCACATCACTCGCTCGCTCGCTCAACGCTCACTCACTCGCTCAACACTCACTTACTCACTTACTCGCTCGCTCAACGCTCACTCACTCGCTCAACACTCACTCACTTACTCGCTCACTCGCTCGCTCAACGCTCACTCACTCGCTCAACACTCACTCACTTACTCGCTCACTCGCTCGCTCAACACTCACTCACTCACTCACTTACTCACTCGCTCACTCGCTCAACACTCACTCACTCGCTCAACACTCACTCACTCACTCACTTACTCACTCGCTCACTCGCTCAACGCTCACTCACTCGCTCAACACTCACTCACTCGCTCAACACTCACTTACTCGCTCACTTACTCGCTCACTCGCTCGCTCAACACTCACTCACTCGCTCAACACTCACTTACTCGCTCACTCGCTCGCTCAACGTTCGCTCACTCGCTCGCTCAACACTCACTCGCTCACTCACTCACTCACTCACTCGCTCAACACTCACTCACTCGCTCGCTCACTCGCCCGCTCGCTCACTCACTCGCTCGCTCGCTCAACGCTCACTCGCTCGCTCAACACTCACTCGCTCGCTCGCTCACTCACTCACTCGCTCGCTCACTCGCCCGCTCGCTCACTCACTCGCTCGCTCGCTCAACGCTCACTCGCTCGCTCAACACTCACTCACTCGCTCGCTCAACACTCACTCACTCGCTCGCTCACTCGCCCGCTCGCTCACTCACTCGCTCGCTCGCTCCTCAACGCTCACTCGCTCGCTCAACGCTCACTCGCTCGCTCAACGCTCACTCACTCGCTCGCTCGCTCAACACTCACTCACTCGCTCGCTCGCTCCTCGCTCAACGCTCACTCACTCGCTCAACACTCACTCACTCGCTCAACGCTCACTCACTCGCTCGCTCGCTCAACGCTCACTCACTCGCTCGCTCGCTCAACGCTCACTCACTCGCTCGCTCACTCGCCCACTCGCTCACTCACTCACTCGCTCACTCGCTCAACACTCACTTACTCACTCACTTACTCGCTCACTCGCTCGCTCAACGCTCACTCGCTCGCTCAACACTCACTCGCTCACTCACTCACTCGCTCGCTCAACACTCACTCACTCGCTCGCTCACTCGCCCACTCGCTCACTCACTCGCTCACTCGCTCGCTCAACGCTCACTCACTCGCTCGCTCGCTCAACGCTCACTCACTCGCTCAACACTCACTTACTCACTCACTTACTCGCTCACTTCGCTCGCTCAACGCTCACTCGCTCGCTCAACGCTCACTCGCTCGCTCAACGCTCACTCACTCACTCGCTCGCTCAACGCTCATTCACTCGCTCAACGCTCACTCACTCACTCGCTCGCTCAACGCTCACTCGCTCGCTCAACGCTCACTCACTCACTCGCTCGCTCAACGCTCACTCACTCACTCGCTCGCTCAACGCTCACTCGCTCGCTCAACGCTCACTCGCTCACTCGCTCGCTCAACGCTCACTCACTCGCTCAACGCTCACTCACTCACTCGCTCGCTCAACGCTCACTCACTCACTCGCTCGCTCAACGCTCACTCACTCACTCGCTCGCTCAACGCTCACTCGCTCGCTCAACGCTCACTCGCTCGCTCAACGCTCACTCACTCACTCGCTCGCTCAACGCTCACTCACTCGCTCAACACTCACTTACTCACTCGCTCGCTCAACGCTCACTCACTCGCTCAACACTCACTCACTCACTCGCTCGCTCAACGCTCACTCGCTCGCTCAACGCTCACTCACTCACTCGCTCGCTCAACGCTCACTCACTCGCTCAACACTCACTTACTCACTCGCTCGCTCAACGCTCACTCACTCGCTCAACACTCACTCACTCACTCGCTCGCTCAACGCTCACTCGCTCGCTCAACGCTCACTCACTCACTCGCTCGCTCAACGCTCACTCGCTCGCTCAACACTCACTCACTCACTCGCTCGCTCAACGCTCACTCACTCGCTCAACACTCACTTACTCGCTCACTCGCTCGCTCAACGCTCACTCGCTCACTCGCCCGCTCGCTCGCTCAACGCTCACTCACTCGCTCAACACTCACTTACTCACTCACTTACTCGCTCACTCGCTCGCTCAACGCTCACTCGCTCGCTCAACGCTCACTCGCTCGCTCAACGCTCACTCACTCGCTCGCTCGCTCAACGCTCACTCACTCGCTCGCTCGCTCAACACTCACTCGCTCGCTCACTCACTCACTCGCTCACTCACTCGCTCGCTCGCTCAACACTCACTTACTCGCTCACTCGCTCGCTCAACGCTCACTCGCTCACTCGCTCAACACTCAATCACTCGCTCAACACTCACTTACTCACTCGCTCACTCGCTCGCTCAACGCTCACTCACTCACTCACTCGCTCGCTCAACGCTCACTCACTCGCTCAACACTCACTTACTCACTCACTTACTCGCTCACATCGCTCGCTCAACGCTCACTCGCTCGCTCAACGCTCACTCGCTCGCTCAACGCTCACTCACTCGCTCGCTCGCTCAACGCTCACTCACTCGCTCGCTCGCTCAACGCTCACTCGCTCGCTCAACGCTCACTCGCTCGCTCAACGCTCACTCGCTCGCTCAACGCTCACTCACTCGCTCGCTCGCTCAACGCTCACTCACTCGCTCGCTCGCTCAACGCTCACTCGCTCACTCGCTCAACACTCACTCGCTCGCTCAACGCTCACTCACTCACTCACTCGCTCAACACTCACTTACTCACTCACTTACTCGCTCACTCGCTCGCTCAACGCTCACTCGCTCGCTCAACGCTCACTCACTCGCTCGCTCAACACTCACTCACTCGCTCGCTCGCTCAACGCTCACTCACTCGCTCACTCGCCCGCTCGCTCACTCACTCGCTCGCTCGCTCAACGCTCACTCACTCGCTCAACACTCACTTACTCACTTACTCGCTCGCTCAACGCTCACTCACTCGCTCAACACTCACTCACTTACTCGCTCACTCGCTCGCTCAACGCTCACTCGCTCGCTCAACACTCACTCACTCACTCACTTACTCACTCGCTCACTCGCTCAACACTCACTCACTCGCTCAACACTCACTCACTCACTCACTTACTCACTCGCTCACTCGCTCAACGCTCACTCACTCGCTCAACACTCACTCACTCGCTCAACACTCACTTACTCGCTCACTTACTCGCTCGCTCAACGCTCACTCGCTCGCTCAACACTCACTTACTCGCTCACTTACTCGCTCACTCGCTCGCTCAACACTCACTCACTCGCTCAACACTCACTTACTCGCTCACTCGCTCGCTCAACGTTCGCTCACTCGCTCGCTCAACACTCACTCGCTCACTCACTCACTCACTCACTCGCTCAACACTCACTCACTCGCTCGCTCACTCGCCCGCTCGCTCACTCACTCGCTCGCTCGCTCAACGCTCACTCGCTCGCTCAACACTCACTCGCTCGCTCGCTCACTCACTCACTCGCTCGCTCACTCGCCCGCTCGCTCACTCACTCGCTCGCTCGCTCAACGCTCACTTCGCTCGCTCAACACTCACTCACTCGCTCGCTCAACACTCACTCACTCGCTCGCTCACTCGCCCGCTCGCTCACTCACTCGCTCGCTCGCTCAACGCTCACTCGCTCGCTCAACGCTCACTCGCTCGCTCAACGCTCACTCACTCGCTCGCTCAACACTCACTCACTCGCTCGCTCGCTCAACGCTCACTCACTCGCTCAACACTCACTCACTCGCTCAACGCTCACTCACTCGCTCGCTCGCTCAACGCTCACTCACTCGCTCGCTCGCTCAACGCTCACTCACTCGCTCACTCACTCGCTCGCTCGCTCAACGCTCACTCACTCGCTCAACACTCACTCACTCGCTCAACGCTCACTCACTCGCTCGCTCGCTCAACGCTCACTCACTCGCTCGCTCGCTCAACGCTCACTCACTCGCTCGCTCACTCGCCCACTCGCTCACTCACTCACTCGCTCACTCGCTCAACACTCACTTACTCACTCACTTACTCGCTCACTCGCTCGCTCAACGCTCACTCGCTCGCTCAACACTCACTCGCTCACTCACTCACTCGCTCGCTCAACACTCACTCACTCGCTCGCTCACTCGCCCACTCGCTCACTCACTCGCTCACTCGCTCGCTCAACGCTCACTCACTCGCTCGCTCGCTCAACGCTCACTCACTCGCTCAACACTCACTTACTCACTCACTTACTCGCTCACTCGCTCGCTCAACGCTCACTCGCTCGCTCAACGCTCACTCGCTCGCTCAACGCTCACTCACTCACTCGCTCGCTCAACGCTCATTCACTCGCTCAACGCTCACTCACTCACTCGCTCGCTCAACGCTCACTCGCTCGCTCAACGCTCACTCACTCACTCGCTCGCTCAACGCTCACTCACTCACTCGCTCGCTCAACGCTCACTCGCTCGCTCAACGCTCACTCGCTCACTCGCTCGCTCAACGCTCACTCACTCGCTCAACGCTCACTCACTCACTCGCTCGCTCAACGCTCACTCACTCACTCGCTCGCTCAACGCTCACTCACTCACTCGCTCGCTCAACGCTCACTCGCTCGCTCAACGCTCACTCGCTCGCTCAACGCTCACTCACTCACTCGCTCGCTCAACGCTCACTCGCTCGCTCAACGCTCACTCACTCGCTCGCTCGCTCAACGCTCACTCACTCGCTCAACACTCACTCACTCACTCGCTCGCTCAACGCTCACTCACTCGCTCAACACTCACTCACTCACTCGCTCGCTCAACGCTCACTTCGCTCGCTCAACGCTCACTCACTCACTCGCTCGCTCAACGCTCACTCACTCGCTCAACACTCACTTACTCACTCGCTCGCTCAACGCTCACCTCACTCGCTCAACACTCACTCACTCACTCGCTCGCTCAACGCTCACTCGCTCGCTCAACGCTCACTCACTCACTCGCTCGCTCAACGCTCACTCACTCGCTCAACACTCACTCACTCACTCGCTCGCTCAACGCTCACTCGCTCGCTCAACACTCACTCACTCACTCGCTCGCTCAACGCTCACTCACTCGCTCAACACTCACTCACTCACTCGCTCGCTCAACGCTCACTCGCTCGCTCAACGCTCACTCACTCACTCGCTCGCTCAACGCTCACTCGCTCGCTCAACACTCACTCACTCACTCGCTCGCTCAACGCTCACTCACTCGCTCAACACTCACTTACTCGCTCACTCGCTCGCTCAACGCTCACTCGCTCACTCGCCCGCTCGCTCGCTCAACGCTCACTCACTCGCTCAACACTCACTTACTCACTCACTTACTCGCTCACTCGCTCGCTCAACGCTCACTCGCTCGCTCAACGCTCACTCGCTCGCTCAACGCTCACTCACACTCGCTCGCTCGCTCAACGCTCACTCACTCGCTCCGCTCGCTCAACACTCACTCGCTCGCTCACTCACTCACTCGCTCACTCAACTCGCTCGCTCGCTCAACACTCACTTACTCGCTCACTCGCTCGCTCAACGCTCACTCGCTCACTCGCTCAACACTCAATCACTCGCTCAACACTCACTTACTCACTCGCTCACTCGCTCGCTCAACGCTCACTCACTCACTCACTCGCTCGCTCAACGCTCACTCACTCGCTCAACACTCACTTACTCACTCACTTACTCGCTCACATCGCTCGCTCAACGCTCACTCGCTCGCTCAACGCTCACTCGCTCGCTCAACGCTCACTCACTCGCTCGCTCGCTCAACGCTCACTCACTCGCTCGCTCGCTCAACGCTCACTCGCTCACTCGCTCAACACTCACTCGCTCGCTCAACGCTCACTCACTCACTCACTCGCTCTCACTCACTTACTCACTCACTTACTCGCTCACTCGCTCGCTCAACGCTCACTCGCCTCGCTCAACGCTCACTCACTCGCTCGCTCAACACTCACTCACTCGCTCGCTCGCTCAACGCTCACTCACTCGCTCACTCGCCCGCTCGCTCACTCACTCGCTCGCTCGCTCAACGCTCACTCACTCGCTCAACACTCACTTACTCACTTACTCGCTCGCTCAACGCTCACTCACTCGCTCAACACTCACTCACTTACTCGCTCACTCGCTCGCTCAACGCTCACTCGCTCGCTCAACACTCACTCACTCACTTACTCACTCGCTCACTCGCTCAACACTCACTCACTCGCTCAACACTCACTCACTCACTCACTTACTCACTCGCTCACTCGCTCAACGCTCACTCACTCGCTCAACACTCACTCACTCGCTCAACACTCACTTACTCGCTCACTTACTCGCTCACTCGCTCGCTCAACACTCACTCACTCGCTCAACACTCACTTACTCGCTCACTCGCTCGCTCAACGTTCGCTCACTCGCTCGCTCAACACTCACTCGCTCACTCACTCACTCACTCACTCGCTCAACACTCACTCACTCGCTCGCTCACTCGCCCGCTCGCTCACTCACTTCGCTCGCTCGCTCAACGCTCACTCGCTCGCTCAACACTCACTCGCTCGCTCGCTCACTCACTCACTCGCTCGCTCACTCGCCCGCTCGCTCACCTCACTCGCTCGCTCGCTCAACGCTCACTCGCACGCTCAACACTCACTCACTCGCTCGCTCAACACTCACTCACTCGCTCGCTCACTCGCCCCGCTCGCTCACTCACTCGCTCGCTCGCTCAACGCTCACTCGCTCGCTCAACGCTCACTCGCTCGCTCAACGCTCACTCACTCGCTCGCTCAACACTCACTCACTCGCTCGCTCGCTCAACGCTCACTCACTCGCTCAACACTCACTCACTCGCTCAACGCTCACTCACTCGCTCGCTCGCTCAACGCTCACTCACTCGCTCGCTCGCTCAACGCTCACTCACTCGCTCGCTCACTCGCCCACTCGCTCACTCACTCACTCGCTCACTTCGCTCAACACTCACTTACTCACTCACTTACTCGCTCACTCGCTCGCTCAACGCTCACTCGCTCGCTCAACACTCACTCGCTCACTCACTCACTCGCTCGCTCAACACTCACTCACTCGCTCGCTCACTCGCCCACTCGCTCACTCACTCGCTCACTCGCTCAACGCTCATTCGCTCGCTCAACGCTCACTCGCTCGCTCAACACTCACTCACTCGCTCGCTCACTCGCCCACTCGCTCACTCACTCACTCACTCGCTCGCTCAACGCTCATTCGCTCGCTCAACACTCACTCACTCGCTCGCTCACTCGCCCACTCGCTCACTCACTCACTCGCTCGCTCGCTCAACGCTCATTCGCTCGCTCAACACTCACTCGCCCGCTCGCTCACTCACTCGCTCAACACTCACTCACTCACTCGCTCGCTCAACGCTCACATCGCTCGCTCAACGCTCACTCACTCACTCGCTCGCTCAACGCTCACTCGCTCGCTCAACACTCACTCACTCACTCGCTCGCTCAACGCTCACTCACTCACTCACTCGCTCACTCACTCGCTCGCTCAACGCTCACTCGCTCGCTCAACACTCACTCACTCACTCGCTCGCTCAACGCTCACTCACTCACTCACTCACTCACTCACTCACTCGCTCGCTCAACGCTCACTCGCTCGCTCAACACTCACTCACTCACTCGCTCGCTCAACGCTCACTCACTCGCTCAACACTCACTTACTCGCTCACTCGCTCGCTCAACGCTCACTTCGCTCACTCGCCCCGCTCGCTCGCTCAACGCTCACTCACTCGCTCAACACTCACTTACTCACTCACTTACTCGCTCACTCGCTCGCTCAACGCTCACTCGCTCGCTCAACGCTCACTCGCTCGCTCAACGCTCACTCACTCGCTCGCTCGCTCAACGCTCACTCACTCGCTCGCTCGCTCAACACTCACTCGCTCGCTCACTCACTCACTCGCTCACTCACTCGCTCGCTCGCTCAACACTCACTTACTCGCTCACTCGCTCGCTCAACGCTCACTCGCTCACTCGCTCACACTCAATCACTCGCTCAACACTCACTTACTCACTCGCTCACGTCGCTCGCTCAACGCTCACTCACTCACTCACTCGCTCGCTCAACGCTCACTCACTCGCTCAACACTCACTTACTCACTCACTTACTCGCTCACTCGCTCGCTCAACGCTCACTTCGCTCGCTCAACGCTCACTCGCTCGCTCAACGCTCACTCACTCGCTCGCTCGCTCAACGCTCACTCACTCGCTCGCTCGCTCAACGCTCACTCGCTCACTCGCTCAACACTCACTCGCTCGCTCAACGCTCACTCACTCACTCACTCGCTCAACACTCACTTACTCACTCACTTACTCGCTCACTCGCTCGCTCAACGCTCACTCGCTCGCTCAACGCTCACATCACTCGCTCGCTCAACACTCACTCACTCGCTCGCTCGCTCAACGCTCACTCACTCGCTCACTCGCCCGCTCGCTCACTCACTCGCTCGCTCGCTCAACGCTCACTCACTCGCTCAACACTCACTTACTCACTTACTCGCTCGCTCAACGCTCACTCACTCGCTCAACACTCACTCACTTACTCGCTCACTCGCTCGCTCAACGCTCACTCGCTCGCTCAACACTCACTCACTCACTCACTTACTCACTCGCTCACTCGCTCAACACTCACTCACTCGCTCAACACTCACTCACTCACTCACTTACTCACTCGCTCACTCGCTCAACGCTCACTCACTCGCTCAACACTCACTCACTCGCTCAACACTCACTTACTCGCTCACTTACTCGCTCACTCGCTCGCTCAACACTCACTCACTCGCTCAACACTCACTTACTCGCTCACTCGCTCGCTCAACGTTCGCTCACTCGCTCGCTCAACACTCACTCGCTCACTCACTCACTCACTCGCTCAACACTCACTCACTCGCTCGCTCACTCGCCCGCTCGCTCACTCACTCGCTCGCTCGCTCAACGCTCACTCGCTCGCTCAACACTCACTCACTCGCTCGCTCGCTCACTCACTCACTCGCTCGCTCACTCGCCCGCTCGCTCACTCACTCGCTCGCTCGCTCAACGCTCACTCGCTCGCTCAACACTCACTCACTCGCTCGCTCAACACTCACTCACTCGCTCGCTCACTCGCCCGCTCGCTCACTCACTCGCTCGCTCGCTCAACGCTCACTCGCTCGCTCAACGCTCACTTCGCTCGCTCAACGCTCACTCACTCGCTCGCTCAACACTCACTCACTCGCTCGCTCGCTCAACGCTCACTCACTCGCTCAACACTCACTCACTCGCTCAACGCTCACTCACTCGCTCGCTCGCTCAACGCTCACTCACTCGCTCGCTCGCTCAACGCTCACTCACTCGCTCGCTCACTCGCCCACTCGCTCACTCACTCACTCGCTCACTCGCTCAACACTCACTTACTCACTCACTTACTCGCTCACTCGCTCGCTCAACGCTCACTCGCTCGCTCAACACTCACTCGCTCACTCACTCACTCGCTCGCTCAACACTCACTCACTCGCTCGCTCACTCGCCCACTCGCTCACTCACTCGCTCACTCGCTCAACGCTCATTCGCTCGCTCAACGCTCACTCGCTCGCTCAACACTCACTCACTCGCTCGCTCACTCGCCCACTCGCTCACTCACTCACTCGCTCGCTCAACGCTCATTCGCTCGCTCAACACTCACTCACTCGCTCGCTCACTCGCCCACTCGCTCACTCACTCACTCGCTCGCTCGCTCAACGCTCATTCGCTCGCTCAACACTCACTCGCCCGCTCGCTCCCTCACTCGCTCAACACTCACTTACTCACTCACTTACTCGCTCATTCGCTCGCTCAACGCTCACTCGCTCACTCGCTCAACGCTCACTCACTCGCTCACTCGCCCGCTCGCTAACTCGCTCGCTCGCTCAACGCTCACTCACTCGCTCAACACTCAGTTACTCACTCACTTACTCGCTCACTCGCTCGCTCAACGCTCACTCGCTCGCTCAACACTCACTTACTCACTCGCTCGCTCAACGCTCACTCGCTCGCTCAACGCTCACTCACTCACTCGCTCGCTCAACGCTCACTCACTCGCTCAACACTCACTCACTCACTTCGCTCGCTCAACGCTCACTCACTCGCTCAACACTCACTCACTCACTCGCTCGCTCAACGCTCACTCGCTCGCTCAACGCTCACTCACTCACTCGCTCGCTCAACGCTCACTTCGCTCGCTCAACGCTCACTCACCACTCGCTCGCTCAACGCTCACTCACTCGCTCAACACTCACTCACTCACTCGCTCGCTCAACGCTCACTCACTCACTCGCTCGCTCAACGCTCACTCGCTCGCTCAACACTCACTCACTCACTCGCTCGCTCAACACTCACTCACTCACTCGCTCGCTCAACGCTCACCTCGCTCGCTCAACGCTCACTCACTCACTCGCTCGCTCAACGCTCACTCGCTCGCTCAACACTCACTCACTCACTCGCTCAACGCTCACTCACTCGCTCAACACTCACTTACTCGCTCACTCGCTCGCTCAACGCTCACTTCGCTCGCTCAACACTCACTTACTCGCCCGCTCGCTCGCTCAACGCTCACTCACTCGCTCAACACTCACTTACTCACTCACTTACTCGCTCACTTCGCTCGCTCAACGCTCACTCGCTCGCTCAACGCTCACTCGCTCGCTCAACGCTCACTCACTCGCTCGCTCGCTCAACGCTCACTCACTCGCTCGCTCGCTCAACACTCACTCGCTCGCTCACTCACTCACTTGCTCACTCACTCGCTCGCTCGCTCAACACTCACTTACTCGCTCACTCATCGCTCGCTCAACGCTCACTCGCTCACTCGCTCAACACTCAATCACTTGCTCAACACTCACTTACTCACTCGCTCACTCGCTCGCTCAACGCTCACTCACTCACTCACTCACTCGCTCGCTCAACGCTCACTCACTCGCTCAACACTCACTTACTCACTCACTTACTCGCTCACTCGCTCGCTCAACGCTCACTTCGCTCGCTCAACGCTCACTCACTCACTCACTCACTCGCTCGCTCAACGCTCACTCACTCACTCACTCGCTCGCTCAACGCTCACTCACTCGCTCAACACTCACTTACTCACTCACTTACTCGCTCACTCGCTCGCTCAACGCTCACTCGCTCGCTCAACGCTCACTCGCTCGCTCAACGCTCACTCACTCGCTCGCTCGCTCAACGCTCACTCACTCGCTCGCTCGCTCAACGCTCACTCGCTCAACACTCACTCGCTCGCTCAACGCTCACTCACTCACTCACTCGCTCAACACTCACTTACTCACTCACTTACTCGCTCACTCGCTCGCTCAACGCTCACTCGCTCGCTCAACGCTCACTCACTCGCTCGCTCAACACTCACTCACTCGCTCGCTCGCTCAACGCTCACTCACTCGCTCACTCGCCCGCTCGCTCACTCACTCGCTCGCTCGCTCAACGCTCACTCACTCGCTCAACACTCACTTACTCACTCACTTACTCGCTCGCTCAACGCTCACTCACTCGCTCAACACTCACTCACTTACTCGCTCACTCGCTCGCTCAACGCTCACTCGCTCGCTCAACACTCACTCGCTCGCTCGCTCAACGCTCACTCACTCGCTCAACACTCACTTACTCACTCACTTACTCGCTCACTCGCTCGCTCAACGCTCACTCGCTCGCTCAACGCTCACTCGCTCACTCACTCACTCGCTCAACGCTCACTCGCTCGCTCGCCCGCTCGCTCACTCACTCGCTCGCTCGCTCAACGCTCACTCGCTCGCTCACTCACTCGCTCGCTCGCCCGCTCGCTCACTCACTCACTCGCTCGCTCAACGCTCACTCGCTCGCTCAACACTCACTCGCTCGCTCGCCCGCTCGCTCACTCACTCACTCGCTCGCTCAACGCTCACTCGCTCGCTCAACGCTCACTCACTCGCTCAACACTCACTTACTCGCTCACTCGCTCGCTCAACGCTCACTCGCTCGCTCGCTCACTCACTCGCTCGCCCGCTCGCTCACTCACTCACTCGCTCGCTCAACGCTCACTCGCTCGCTCAACACTCACTCGCTCGCTCGCCCGCTCGCTCACTCACTCACTCGCTCGCTCAACGCTCACTCGCTCGCTCAACGCTCACTCGCTCGCTCAACGCTCACTCACTCGCTCGCTCGCTCAACGCTCACTCACTCGCTCGCTCGCTCAACGCTCACTCACTCGCTCAACACTCACTTACTCACTCACTTACTCGCTCACTCGCTCGCTCAACGCTCACTCGCTCGCTCAACGCTCACTCGCTCGCTCAACGCTCACTCGCTCGCTCAACGCTCACTCACTCGCTCGCTCGCTCAACACTCACTCACTCGCTCGCTCGCTCAACACTCACTCGCTCGCTCACTCACTCACTCGCTCACTCACTCACTCGCTCGCTCAACGCTCACTCACTCGCTCGCTCGCTCAACGCTCACTCGCTCGCTCAACACTCACTTACTCACTCACTCGCTCACTCACTCGCTCAACGCTCACTCGCTCACTCGCTCAACGCTCACTTACTCACTCACTTACTCGCTCACTCGCTCGCTCAACGCTCACTCGCTCGCTCAACGCTCACTCGCTCGCTCAACGCTCACTCGCTCGCTCAACGCTCACTCACTCGCTCGGTCGCTCAACACTCACTCACTCGCTCGCTCGCTCAACACTCACTCGCTCGCTCACTCACTCACTCGCTCACTCACTCACTCGCTCGCTCAACGCTCACTCACTCGCTCGCTCGTTCAACACTCACTTACTCGCTCACTCTCTCGCTCAACGCTCACTCGCTCGCTCAACGCTCACTCGCTCGCTCAACGCTCACTCACTCGCTCGCTCGCTCAACGCTCACTCACTCGCTCGCTCGCTCAACGCTCACTCACTCGCTCAACACTCACTTACTCACTCACTTACTCGCTCACTCGCTCGCTCAACGCTCACTCGCTCGCTCAACACTCACTCGCTCACTCACTCACTCGCTCGCTCAACACTCACTCGCTCGCTCACTCGCCCACTCGCTCACTCACTCACTCGCTCGCTCAACGCTCACTCGCTCGCTCAACACTCACTCACTCGCTCGCTCACTCGCCCGCTCGCTCACTCACTCACTCGCTCGCTCAACGCTCACTCGCTCGCTCAACACTCACTCGCTCGCTCGCTCACTCACTCGCTCGCTCGCTCAACGCTCACTCACTCGCTCAACACTCACTTACTCGCTCACTCGCTCGCTCAACGCTCACTCGCTCACTCGCTCAACGCTCACTCACTCGCTCAACACTCACTTACTCACTCACTTACTCGCTCACTCGCTCAACGCTCAACGTTCGCTCACTCGCTCGCTCAACACTCACTCGCTCGCTCGCTCACTCGCCCGCTCGCTCACTCACTCACTCGCTCACTCAACGCTCACTCGCTCACTCGCTCAACGCTCACTTACTCACTCACTTACTCGCTCACTCGCTCGCTCAACGCTCACTCGCTCGCTCAACGCTCACTCGCTCACTCGCTCAACGCTCACTCGCTCGCTCAACACTCACTCACTCGCTCGCTCACTCGCCCGCTCGCTCACTCACTCGCTCGCTCGCTCAACGCTCACTCACTCGCTCAACACTCACTTACTCACTCACTTACTCGCTCACTCGCTCGCTCAACGCTCACTCGCTCGCTCAACGCTCACTCGCTCACTCGCTCAACGCTCACTCACTCGCTCAACACTCACTTACTCACTCACTTACTCGCTCACTCGCTCACTCAACGTTCGCTCACTCGCTCGCTCAACACTCACTCGCTCACTCACTCACTCGCTCGCTCAACACTCACTCACTCACTCGCTCACTCGCCCGCTCGCTCACTCACTCACTCGCTCGCTCGCTCAACGCTCATTCGCTCGCTCAACGCTCACTCGCTCACTCGCTCAACGCTCACTCGCTCGCTCGCTCAACGCTCACTCGCTCACTCACTCACTCGCTGGCTCGCTCGCTCACTCGCTCACTCGCTTAACGCTCACTCGCTCAACGGTCACTCGCTCAACGCTCACTCGCTCACTCACTCACTCGCTGGCTCGCTCGCTCACTCGCTCACTCGCTTAACGCTCACTCGCTCAACGGTCACTCGCTCAACGCTCACTCGCTCACTCACTCACTCGCTCGCTCACTCGCTCACTCACTCACTCAGTCATTCACCCGCTCACCGCTCACTCGCTCACTCGCTTCACCCTCTATCAGTCACTCACACACTCACTCACTCATTCACCGCTCACTCACTCGCTCACTCACTCTATCAGTCACTCACACACTCACTCACTCACTTACCGCTCACTCGCTCACTCGCTCACTCACTCACTCAGTCACTCGCTCACCCACCCTATCAGTCACTCACACACTCACTTACCGCTCACTCGCCCACTCGCTCACTCACTCACTCAGTCACTCGCTCACCCACCCTATCAGTCACTCACACACTCACTTACCGCTCACTCGCCCACTCGCTCACTCACTCACTCACTCACTCAGTCACTCGCTCACCCACCCTATCAGTCACTCACACACACACTTACCGCTCACTCGCTCACTCACTCACTCACTCGCTCACTCACTCGCTCACTCACTCTATCAGTCACTCACTCACTCGCTCACTCGCTCACTCACTTGCTCACCCTCTCTATCAGTCACTCACACACTCACTCCCTCACTCACTTACCGCTCACTCGCTCACTCACTCGCTCGCTCACACACTCACTCAGTCACTCACCCGCTCCCCGCTCACTCGCTCGCTTGCTCACTCGCTCACTCACTCACTCAGTCACTCACCCGCTCACCGCTCACTCGCTCACCCTCTCTATCAGTCACTCACACACACACTCACTCACTTACCGCTCACTCGCTCACTCACTCACTCAGTCACTCACCCGCTCACTCACTCACTCACTCACTCACTCACCGCTCACTCGCCCACTCGCTCACTCACTCTATCAGTCCCTCACTCACTCACAAACTCACTTACCGCTCACTCACTCACTCGCTCACTCACTCACACACTCACTCACTCACCCTCTCTATCAGTCACTCACTCGCTCACTCACTCTATCACTCACTCACTCACTCACCGCTCACTCGCTCACTCACTCTATCAGTCACTCACACACTCACTTACCGCTCACTCACTCACTCACTCACTCAGTCGCTCGCTCACCCACCCTATCAGTCACTCACACACTCACTTACCGCTCACTCGCCCACTCGCTCACTCACTCACTCAGTCAGTCACTCGCTCACCCACCCTATCAGTCACTCACACACACACTTACCGCTCACTCGCTCACTCACTCACTCACTCACTCACTCACTCACTCACTCACTCGCTCACTCACTCTATCAGTCACTCACTCACTCGCTCACTCACTTGCTCACCCTCTCTATCAGTCACTCACACACTCACTCCCTCACTCACTTACCGCTCACTCGCTCACTCACTCGCTCGCTCACACACTCACTCAGTCACTCACCCGCTGCCCGCTCACTCGCTCGCTTGCTCACTCGCTCACTCACTCACTCAGTCACTCACCCGCTCACCGCTCACTCGCTCACCCTCTCTATCAGTCACTCACACACACACTCACTCACTTACCGCTCACTCGCTCACTCACTCACTCAGTCACTCACCCGCTCACTCACTTACCGCTCACTCGCCCACTCGCTCACTCACTCTATCAGTCCCTCACTCACTTACAAACTCACTTAGCGCTCACTCACTCACTCGCTCACTCACTCACACACTCACTCACTCACCCTCTCTATCAGTCACTCACTCACTTACCGCCCACTCGCCCACTCGCTCACCCTCTCTATCAGTCACTCGCCCACTCGTTCACTCACTAACACAGTCACCCACCGATGGTTGTTGTTGATGTGTCTATGATGGTTGTTGTTGTTGTTGCTACGATGGTTGTTGTTGATGTGTCTATGATGGTTGTTGTTGTTGTGGCTATGATGGTTGTTGTTGTTGTGGCTATGATGGTTGTTGTTGATGTGTCTATGATGGTTGTTGTTGATGTGTCTATGATGGTTGTTGTTGTTGTGGCTATGATGGTTGTTGTTGATGTGTCTATGATGGTTGTTGTTGTTGTTGCTACGATGGTTGTTGTTGATGTGTCTATGATGGTTGTTGTTGTTGTGGCTATGATGGTTGTTGTTGTTGTGGCTATGATGGTTGTTGTTGATGTGTCTATGATGGTTGTTGTTGATGTGTCTATGATGGTTGTTGTTGTTGTGGCTATGATGGTTGTTGTTGATGTGTCTATGATGGTTGTTGTTGATGTGTCTATGATGGTTGTTGTTGTTGTGGCTATGATGGTTGTTGTTGATGTGTCTATGATGGTTGTTGTTGTTGTTGCTACGATGGTTGTTGTTGATGTGTCTATGATGGTTGTTGTTGTTGTGGCTATGATGGTTGTTGTTGTTGTGGCTATGATGGTTGTTGTTGATGTGTCTATGATGGTTGTTGTTGATGTGGCTATGATGGTTGTTGTTGATGTGTCTATGATGGTTGTTGTTGATGTGTCTATGATGGTTGTTGTTGTTGTGGCTATGATGGTTGTTGTTGATGTGTCTATGATGGTTGTTGTTGATGTGTCTATGATGGTTGTTGTTGTTGTGGCTATGATGGTTGTTGTTGATGTGTCTATGATGGTTGTTGTTGTTGTTGCTACGATGGTTGTTGTTGATGTGTCTATGATGGTTGTTGTTGTTGTGGCTATGATGGTTGTTGTTGTTGTGGCTATGATGGTTGTTGTTGATGTGTCTATGATGGTTGTTGTTGATGTGTCTATGATGGTTGTTGTTGTTGTGGCTATGATGGTTGTTGTTGTTGTGTCTATGATGGTTGTTGTTGTTGTGGCTATGATGGTTGTTGTTGATGTGTCTATGATGGTTGTTGTTGTTGTGGCTATGATGGTTGTTGTTGTTGTGGCTATGATGGTTGTTGTTGTTGTGGCTATGATGGTTGTTGTTGTTGTGGCTATGATGGTTGTTGTTGTTGTGGCTATGATGGTTGTTGTTGTTGTGGCTATGATGGTTGTTGTTGATGTGTCTATGATGGTTGTTGTTGATGTGTCTATGATGGTTGTTGTTGTTGTGGCTATGATGGTTGTTGTTGTTGTGGCTATGATGGTTGTTGTTGATGTGTCTATGATGGTTGTTGTTGATGTGTCTATGATGGTTGTTGTTGATGTGTCTATGATGGTTGTTGTTGTGGCTATGATGGTTGTTGTTGATGTGTCTATGATGGTTGTTGTTGATGTGTCTATGATGGTTGTTGTTGATGTGTCTATGATGGTTGTTGTTGATGTGGCTATGATGGTTGTTGTTGTTGTGTCTATGATGGTTGTTGTTGTTGTGGCTATGATGGTTGTTGTTGTTGTGTCTATGATGGTTGTTGTTGTTGTGTCTATGATGGTTGTTGTTGTTGTGGCTATGATGGTTGTTGTTGTTGTGTCTATGATGGTTGTTGTTGTTGTGGCTATGATGGTTGTTGTTGTTGTGTCTATGATGGTTGTTGTTGTTGTGGCTATGATGGTTGTTGTTGATGTGTCTAT
This sequence comes from Lampetra fluviatilis, assembly GCF_964198595.1. Lineage (NCBI taxonomy): Eukaryota > Metazoa > Chordata > Hyperoartia > Petromyzontiformes > Petromyzontidae > Lampetra > Lampetra fluviatilis. Next base: position 10,121 of record NW_027621735.1, on the reverse strand, counting down.
GATGGTTGTTGTTGATGTGGTTATGATGGTTGTTGTTGATGTGTCTATGATGGTTGTTGTTGTTGTGGCTATGATGGTTGTTGTTGTTGTGGCTATGATGGTTGTTGTTGTTGTGGCTATGATGGTTGTTGTTGTTGTGGCTATGATGGTTGTTGTTGATGTGTCTATGATGGTTGTTGTTGATGTGTCTATGATGGTTGTTGTTGTTGTGGCTATGATGGTTGTTGTTGATGTGTCTATGATGGTTGTTGTTGATGTGTCTATGATGGTTGTTGTTGTTGTGGCTATGATGGTTGTTGTTGATGTGTCTATGATGGTTGTTGTTGATGTGTCTATGATGGTTGTTGTTGTTGTGGCTATGATGGTTGTTGTTGATGTGTCTATGATGGTTGTTGTTGTTGTGGCTATGATGGTTGTTGTTGATGTGTCTATGATGGTTGTTGTTGATGTGTCTATGATGGTTGTTGTTGTTGTGGCTATGATGGTTGTTGTTGTTGTGTCTATGATGGTTGTTGTTGTTGTGGCTATGATGGTTGTTGTTGATGTGTCTATGATGGTTGTTGTTGTTGTGGCTATGATGGTTGTTGTTGTTGTGGCTATGATGGTTGTTGTTGTTGTGGCTATGATGGTTGTTGTTGTTGTGGCTATGATGGTTGTTGTTGTTGTGGCTATGATGGTTGTTGTTGTTGTGGCTATGATGGTTGTTGTTGATGTGTCTATGATGGTTGTTGTTGATGTGTCTATGATGGTTGTTGTTGATGTGTCTATGATGGTTGTTGTTGTTGTGGCTATGATGGTTGTTGTTGTTGTGGCTATGATGGTTGTTGTTGATGTGTCTATGATGGTTGTTGTTGATGTGTCTATGATGGTTGTTGTTGATGTGTCTATGATGGTTGTTGTTGATGTGGCTATGATGGTTGTTGTTGTTGTGTCTATGATGGTTGTTGTTGTTGTGGCTATGATGGTTGTTGTTGTTGTGTCTATGATGGTTGTTGTTGTTGTGTCTATGATGGTTGTTGTTGTTGTGGCTATGATGGTTGTTGTTGTTGTGTCTATGATGGTTGTTGTTGTTGTGGCTATGATGGTTGTTGTTGTTGTGTCTATGATGGTTGTTGTTGTTGTGGCTATGATGGTTGTTGTTGATGTGTCTATGATGGTTGTTGTTGATGTGGTTATGATGGTTGTTGTTGATGTGTCTATGATGGTTGTTGTTGTTGTGGCTATGATGGTTGTTGTTGTTGTGGCTATGATGGTTGTTGTTGTTGTGGCTATGATGGTTGTTGTTGTTGTGGCTATGATGGTTGTTGTTGATGTGTCTATGATGGTTGTTGTTGATGTGTCTATGATGGTTGTTGTTGTTGTGGCTATGATGGTTGTTGTTGTTGTGGCTATGATGGTTGTTGTTGATGTGTCTATGATGGTTGTTGTTGATGTGTCTATGATGGTTGTTGTTGATGTGTCTATGATGGTTGTTGTTGTTGTGGCTATGATGGTTGTTGTTGTTGTGGCTATGATGGTTGTTGTTGATGTGTCTATGATGGTTGTTGTTGATGTGTCTATGATGGTTGTTGTTGTTGTGGCTATGATGGTTGTTGTTGTTGTGGCTATGATGGTTGTTGTTGATGTGTCTATGATGGTTGTTGTTGATGTGGTTATGATGGTTGTTGTTGTGTCTATGATGGTTGTTGTTGTTGTGGCTATGATGGTTGTTGTTGATGTGTCTATGATGGTTGTTGTTGATGTGTCTATGATGGTTGTTGTTGTTGTGGCTATGATGGTTGTTGTTGTTGTGGCTATGATGGTTGTTGTTGATGTGTCTATGATGGTTGTTGTTGATGTGTCTATGATGGTTGTTGTTGTTGTGGCTATGATGGTTGTTGTTGTTGTGTCTATGATGGTTGTTGTTGTTGTGGCTATGATGGTTGTTGTTGATGTGTCTATGATGGTTGTTGTTGATGTGGTTATGATGGTTGTTGTTGATGTGTCTATGATGGTTGTTGTTGATGTGTCTATGATGGTTGTTGTTGTTGTGGCTATGATGGTTGTTGTTGTTGTGGCTATGATGGTTGTTGTTGATGTGTCTATGATGGTTGTTGTTGATGTGTCTATGATGGTTGTTGTTGTTGTGGCTATGATGGTTGTTGTTGTTGTGGCTATGATGGTTGTTGTTGATGTGTCTATGATGGTTGTTGTTGATGTGTCTATGATGGTTGTTGTTGATGTGGTTATGATGGTTGTTGTTGATGTGTCTATGATGGTTGTTGTTGTTGTGGCTATGATGGTTGTTGTTGTTGTGGCTATGATGGTTGTTGTTGTTGTGGCTATGATGGTTGTTGTTGTTGTGTCTATGATGGTTGTTGTTGTGGCTATGATGGTTGTTGTTGATGTGGCTATGATGGTTGTTGTTGATGTGGCTATGATGGTTGTTGTTGTTGCTACGATGGTTGTTGTTGCCTCGATGGTTGTTGCTATGATGGTTGTTGTTGTTGTTGTTGTTGCTAGGTCGGGGTGTGTCCGAACGACCTCTGTGCGGTGGACGTGGTGGTGACGGTGTTGTGGGCGAGGGTTGGGTCGCTTGTGAATTCACAGGCGAAGGTTCTGGGGGTCAGAGTCAAACAATCGTACAACAGTGCCACTCAGGTACACACACACACATACACACATACACATACACACACATACACACAACAACAACAACAACAACCGCCATTCGCCACTAAGTGGCGGTGACGTCACCACGACGCTTGTGCCAGGCCAAGTGCACCTTGAGGCCACGTGAAGTGTCGAACGCCCGCTGGCAGGAGGTCACGGGGCAGACCCAGCAGGTGCCACGGGTCGACTGACTGAGATGACCGAGATGACTGGCTGATGCACCACCTGTGCCCCCTACTGTGCCAACTTGCTGTGCTTTAGCCACCCGGCACTCCGCTCGTTGTTGTGAGCGTCGCTCCTCCGCCCTCCGTTGTTGTTGGAGGGCGACTGCCTCCAACTGCCCAGTAGCGTCCTTCACGAGCCTCCTCCACAGAGGCCGATCTTGACACCGCTGGTACCAGTCATCGGCAAGTCCACTCAGCTCCACGTCCTCCTGTACCACATCACTGCATCTCTTCTCTAGCCCGTGCCGCACCCGTTTAGCCCCCTCGATCCGGCCGAACAAAAGCTGTTTAGGCATGCGGTGGCTGGGCATGCGGGCTACATGACCCAGCCAACGCAGCCTTGCCTGCTGGAGGAGCTCACCGATGGGACTTTGCCCAGATCTTTCAAGGATTTGTGAGCTCCTCACACAATCCAGCCTGGTTAAACCCAGGATGCAGGATGGATCGTAGGCTGGCCAGCCTAAATGTTTCCAACCGGCGAAGATGCTCCATTAGGGGGGTCCACGTTTCGCAAGCGTAGAGAAGGGAAGGAATGACCGTGGCCGAGAAGACCCGAAGCTTCGTGCGTAGCGACAGACCAGGTAGCTTCCACACAGCGTTACGCAACCGATGAAAAGATATTGCCGCTCGACTGATTCGGAGTGAGACCTCTGCTGATAAACTGGAGCCGGTCATAAGCACACTGCCCAGGTATGGGAAACTCTCCACTCTCTCCACAACTGCCCCATCACCGATTGGGAGTTGCGGGGGTGGAGTGCCCGATGGTACAAAATACCCAGGCAGGTGCTTAGTTTTGGTGGGGCTGATGGTAAGGCCCCACCTCTTAGTGGCACGCTCCAGTCTCAGCAGCAGCGTCTCCAACTCCTCTTCTGAATGAGCAGCTATTACCAAATCATCGGCATACATAACGTGGTTGACCAATAGGGAGCCATCCCTTGATCGCACCCGGGCGTCGATCAGCCTCCCATTATATCTGCACCGGGGGAATTTCCATTTGGTACACATACATACACACTCACACACACTCACACACAGGTACACATACACACACCGGTACACACACACACACAGGTACGGCCTCACACTCACACAGTGTCTCTCTCCCCGTGTGTCTATCTGCGTGAGTCAGTGTCTCTCTCTCTCTCTCTCCCTGTGTGTCTATCTGCGTGAGTCAGTGTCTCTCTCTCTCCCTGTGTGTCTATCTGTGTGAGTCAGTGTCTCTCTCTCCCCGTGTGTCTATCTGTGTGAGTCAGTGTCTCTCTCTCTCTCTCTCCCCGTGTGTCTATCTGCGTGAGTCAGTGTCTCTCTCTCTCTCCCCATGTGTCTATCTGCATGAGTCAGTGTCCCTCTGACCTCTCTCTCTCTCCACCGTGTGTCTATCTGCCAGGGTCACTGTCCCTCTGACCTCTGGCTGGACCTGACCTCGACCGTGACCTTTGTGGAGCTGACCTTCCCGGCGGTTGCCGTGACGCGCGCCGTGCCCACCATCGACGCCCGCCTGCCCACAGACCTCTTCTTCCCCTTCCTCCAGAACTCCGCCGCGCCCTGCCCCCGCTACACCCTGGTTACTGTCATGGCCGCCGCCCTAGCCCTGCTGGTGGGCGTGGCCAACACGTAGCCCAGCCCCCCCCCCCCTACCCACAATCCCCTTCTTCTAGAACGCCGCCCCCTGCTCACGGTGCAACCTGGTTACTGTCATGGCCGCCGCCCTAGCAATGCTGGTGGGCGTGGCCAACGCGTAGCCCAGCCCCCCCCCCTCTACCCACAATCCCCTTCTTCTAGAACGCCGCCCCCTGCTCACGGTGCAACCTGGTTACTGTCATGGCCGCCGCCCTAGCAATGCTGGTGGGCGTGGCCAACGCGTAGCCCCCCCCCCTTCCTCTACCCACAATCCCCTTTTCCTACTCTACCCACAATCCCCTCCTCCTACTCTACCCACAATCCAATCCTTTTCTACCCACAATTCCCTTCTACCCCTTCTACTTTACCCACAATCCCCTCCTATTTTACCCACAATCCCCTCCTATTCTACCCACAATCACCTCCTCCTATTCTACCCCCCTCCCCTTCGACCCCCGACACCCACGGCCTCCAAAATGGCGCCCGTCGGTTATCGTGGCGACCCCAAAAATGGCCGCCGCCGTCATCTTGGCAACCCGAAAATGGCCGCCGCCGTTGTCTTGGCGACCCTAAAAATGGCCGCCGCCATCATCTTGGCAACCCCGAAATGGCCGCCGCCGTTGTC
>NW_027621734.1:0-36370 GCF_964198595.1 Lampetra fluviatilis | reverse complement strand
GTGAGTGGTGAGCGTGAGTGGTGAGTGTGAGTGGTGAGCGTGAGTGGTGAGCGTGAGTGGTGAGTGTGAGTGGTGAGCGTGAGTGGTGAGTGTGAGTGGTGAGCGTGAGTGGTGAGCGTGAGTGGTGAGCGTGAGTGGTGAGCGTGAGTGGCGAGCGTGGTGAGCGTGAGTGGTGAGTGTGAGTGGTGAGCGTGAGTGGTGAGTGTGAGTGGTGAGCGTGAGTGGTGAGCGTGAGTGGTGAGCGTGAGTGGTGAGCGTGAGTGGTGAGCGTGAGTGGTGAGCGTGAGTGGTGAGCGTGAGTGGTGAGTGTGAGTGGTGAGCGTGAGTGGTGAGTGTGAGTGGTGAGCGTGAGTGGGTGAGCGTGAGTGGTGAGCGTGAGTGGTGAGCGTGAGTGGCGAGCGTGGTGAGCGTGAGTGGTGAGTGTGAGTGGTGAGCGTGAGTGGTGAGTGTGAGTGGTGAGCGTGAGTGGTGAGCGTGAGTGGTGAGCGTGAGTGGTGAGCGTGAGTGGTGAGCGTGAGTGGTGAGCGTGAGTGGTGAGTGTGAGTGGTGAGCGTGAGTGGTGAGTGTGAGTGGTGAGCGTGAGTGGTGAGTGTGAGTGGTGAGCGTGAGTGGTGAGCGTGAGTGGTGAGTGTGAGTGGTGAGTGTGAGTGGTGAGCGTGAGTGGCGAGCGTGGTGAGCGTGAGTGGTGAGTGTGAGTGGTGAGTGTGAGTGGTGAGTGTGAGTGGTGAGCGTGAGTGGCGAGCGTGGTGAGCGTGAGTGGTGAGCGTGAGTGGTGAGCGTGAGTGGTGAGCGTGAGTGGTGAGCGTGAGTGGTGAGTGTGAGTGGTGAGTGTGAGTGGTGAGCGTGAGTGGTGAGTGTGAGTGGTGAGCGTGAGTGGTGAGTGTGAGTGGTGAGTGTGAGTGGTGAGCGTGAGTGGTGAGTGTGAGTGGTGTGGTGAGTGTGAGTGGTGAGTGTGAGTGGTGAGCGTGAGTGGTGAGCGTGAGTGGCGAGCGTGGTGAGCGTGAGTGGTGAGTGTGAGTGGTGAGTGGTGAGCGTGAGTGGTGAGCGTGAGTGGTGAGCGTGAGTGGTGAGCGTGCGTGGTGAGCGTGAGTGGTGAGTGTGAGTGGTGAGTGTGAGTGGTGAGTGGTGAGTGGTGAGTGTGAGTGGTGAGTGTGAGTGTGTGAGCGTGAGTGGTGAGCGTGGTGAGCGTGAGTGGTGAGTGTGAGTGGTGAGTGTGAGTGGTGAGTGTGAGTGGCGAGCGTGGTGAGCGTGAGTGGTGAGTGTGAGTGGTGAGTGGTGAGCGTGAGTGGTGAGCGTGAGTGGTGAGCGTGAGTGGTGAGCGTGCGTGGTGAGCGTGAGTGGTGAGTGTGAGTGGTGAGTGTGAGTGGTGAGCGTGAGTGGTGAGCGTGAGTGGTGAGCGTGAGTGGTGAGCGTGAGTGGTGAGCGTGCGTGGTGAGTGTGAGTGGTGAGTGTGAGTGGTGAGCGTGAGTGGTGAGCGTGAGTGGTGAGCGTGAGTGGTGAGCGTGAGTGGTGAGTGTGAGTGGTGAGTGTGAGTGGTGTGAGTGGTGAGCGTGAGTGGTGAGTGTGAGTGGTGAGCGTGAGTGGTGAGCGTGAGTGGTGAGTGTGAGTGGTGAGCGTGAGTGGTGAGTGTGAGTGGTGAGCGTGAGTGGTGAGTGTGAGTGGTGAGCGTGAGTGGTGAGCGTGAGTGGTGAGCGTGAGTGGTGAGCGTGAGTGGTGAGCGTGCGTGGTGAGCGTGAGTGGTGAGTGTGAGTGGTGAGCGTGAGTGGTGAGTGTGAGTGGTGAGCGTGAGTGGTGAGTGTGAGTGGTGAGCGTGAGTGGTGAGCGTGAGTGGTGAGCGTGAGTGGTGAGCGTGAGTGGTGAGCGTGCGTGGTGAGCGTGAGTGGTGAGCGTGAGTGGTGAGCGTGAGTGGTGAGCGTGAGTGGTGAGCGTGAGTGGTGAGCGTGCGTGGTGAGCGTGAGTGGTGAGCGTGAGTGGTGAGCGTGAGTGGTGAGCGTGGTGAGTGTGAGTGGTGAGCGTGAGTGGTGAGCGTGCGTGGTGAGCGTGAGTGGTGAGCGTGAGTGGTGAGCGTGCGTGGTGAGTGTGAGTGGTGAGTGTGAGTGGTGAGCGTGAGTGGTGAGCGTGCGTGGTGAGCGAGCGTGGTGAGTGTGAGTGGTGAGTGTGAGTGGTGAGTGTGAGTGGTGAGCGTGAGTGGTGAGTGTGAGTGGTGAGTGTGAGTGGTGAGCGTGAGTGGTGAGCGTGCGTGGTGAGTGTGAGTGGTGAGTGTGAGTGGTGAGCGTGCGTGGTGAGCGTGAGTGGTGAGCGTGAGTGGTGAGTGTGAGTGGTGAGCGTGGTGAGCGTGGTGAGCGTGGTGAGCGTGAGTGGTGAGCGTGGTGAGCGTGAGTGGTGAGCGAGCGTGGTGAGCGTGAGTGGTGAGCGTGAGTGGTGAGCGTGAGTGGTGAGCGTGGTGAGCGTGAGTGGTGAGTGTGGTGAGTGTGAGTGGTGAGTGTGAGTGGTGAGCGTGGTGAGCGTGAGTGGTGAGCGTGCGTGGTGAGTGTGAGTGGTGAGCGTGAGTGGTGAGTGTGAGTGGTGAGCGTGAGTGGTGAGCGTGGTGAGCGTGGCGAGCGTGGTGAGCGAGCGTGGTGAGTGTGTGAGCGTGGTGAGCGTGGCGAGCGTGGTGAGCGAGCGTGGTGAGTGTGAGTGGTGAGCGTGAGTGGTGAGCGTGGTGAGCGTGGCGAGCGTGGTGAGCGTGCGTGGTGAGTGTGAGTGGTGAGCGTGAGTGGTGAGCGTGCGTGGTGAGTGTGAGTGGTGAGCGTGGTGAGCGTGGCGAGCGTGGTGAGCGAGCGTGGTGAGCGAACGTGGCTAGCGTGGTGAGTGTGAGTGGTGAGCGTGAGTGGTGAGTATGAGTGGTGAGCGTGGTGAGCGAGCGTGGCTAGCGTATTGAGTGTGAGTGGTGAGCGTGAGTGGTGAGCGTGAGTGGTGAGCGTGAGTGGTGAGCGTGAGTGGTGAGCGTGGTGAGTGTGAGTGGTGAGCGTGAGTGGTGAGCGTGAGTGGTGAGCGTGAGTGGTGAGCGTGAGTGGTGAGTGTGAGTGGTGAGCGAGCGTGGTGAGTGTGAGTGGTGAGTGTGAGTGGTGAGCGTGAGTGGTGAGCGTGAGTGGTGAGCGTGAGTGGTGAGCGTGGTGAGTGTGAGTGGTGAGCGAGCGTGGTGAGTGTGAGTGGTGAGTGTGAGTGGTGAGTGTGAGTGGTGAGCGAGCGTGGTGAGTGTGAGTGGTGAGCGTGAGTGGTGAGTGTGAGTGGTGAGTGTGAGTGGTGAGTGTGAGTGGTGAGCGTGGTGAGTGTGAGTGGTGAGCGAGCGTGGTGAGTGTGAGTGGTGAGTGTGAGTGGTGAGCGTGAGTGGTGAGTGTGAGTGGTGAGTGTGAGTGGTGAGCGTGGTGAGTGTGAGTGGTGAGCGAGCGTGGTGAGCGTGAGTGGTGAGCGTGAGTGGTGAGTGTGAGTGGTGAGCGAGCGTGGTGAGCGTGCGTGGTGAGTGTGAGTGGTGAGTGTGAGTGGTGAGCGTGAGTGGTGAGTGTGAGTGGTGAGCGTGCGTGGTGAGCGAGCGTGGTGAGCGTGAGTGGTGAGTGTGAGTGGTGAGCGTGAGTGGTGAGTGTGAGTGGTGAGCGAGCGTGGTGAGTGTGAGTGGTGAGCGTGCGTGGTGAGCGTGAGTGGTGAGTGTGAGTGGTGAGCGAGCGTGGTGAGTGTGAGTGGTGAGCGTGAGTGGTGAGTGTGAGTGGTGAGTGTGAGTGGTGAGCGTGAGTGGTGAGCGTGCGTGGTGAGTGTGAGTGGTGAGCGTGAGTGGTGAGTGTGAGTGGTGAGCGAGCGTGGTGAGTGTGAGTGGTGAGCGTGAGTGGTGAGCGTGCGTGGTGAGCGTGAGTGGTGAGCGTGAGTGGTGAGTGTGAGTGGTGAGCGAGCGTGGTGAGCGTGCGTGGTGAGCGTGAGTGGTGAGCGTGAGTGGTGAGCGTGCGTGGTGAGCGAGCATGGTGAGCGTGAGTGTGAGTGGTGAGCGAGCGTGGTGAGCGTGAGTGGTGAGTGTGAGTGGTGAGCGTGCGTGGTGAGCGAGCGTGGTGAGCGTGAGTGGTGAGTGTGAGTGGTGAGCGTGAGTGGTGAGTGTGAGTGGTGAGCGTGAGTGGTGAGTGTGAGTGGTGAGTGTGAGTGGTGAGCGTGCGTGGTGAGTGTGAGTGGTGAGCGTGGTGAGCGTGAGTGGTGAGTGTGAGTGGTGAGTGTGAGTGGTGAGCGTGCGTGGTGAGCGTGCGTGGTGAGCGTGAGTGGTGAGTGTGAGTGGTGAGCGAGCGTGGTGAGTGTGAGTGGTGAGTGTGAGTGGTGAGCGTGAGTGGTGAGCGTGCGTGGTGAGCGAGCGTGGTGAGCGAGCGTGGTGAGTGTGAGTGGTGAGTGTGAGTGGTGAGCGAGCGTGGTGAGCGTGAGTGGTGAGCGTGAGTGGTGAGTGTGAGTGGTGAGCGAGCGTGGTGAGTGTGAGTGGTGAGTGTGAGTGGTGAGCGAGCGTGGTGAGCGAGCGTGGTGAGCGTGAGTGGTGAGTGTGAGTGGTGAGTGTGAGTGGTGAGCGTGCGTGGTGAGTGTGAGTGGTGAGCGTGGTGAGCGTGAGTGGTGAGTGTGAGTGGTGAGTGTGAGTGGTGAGCGTGCGTGGTGAGCGTGAGTGGTGAGCGTGGTGAGTGTGAGTGGTGAGTGTGAGTGGTGAGCGTGAGTGGTGAGCGTGAGTGGTGAGCGTGAGTGGTGAGCGTGGTGAGCGTGAGTGGTGAGTGTGAGTGGTGAGTGTGAGTGGTGAGCGTGAGTGGTGAGCGTGAGTGGTGAGCGTGAGTGGTGAGCGTGAGTGGCGAGCGTGGTGAGCGTGGTGAGCGTGAGTGGTGAGCGTGAGTGGTGAGTGTGAGTGGTGAGCGTGAGTGGTGAGTGTGAGTGGTGAGTGTGAGTGGTGAGTGTGAGTGGTGAGCGTGAGTGGTGAGCGTGAGTGGTGAGCGTGAGTGGTGAGCGTGGTGAGTGTGAGTGGTGAGCGTGGTGAGCGTGAGTGGGAGTGGTGAGCGTGAGTGGTGAGCGTGAGTGGTGAGTGTGAGTGGTGAGCGTGGTGAGCGTGAGTGGTGAGCGTGAGTGGTGAGCGTGGTGAGCGTGAGTGGTGAGTGTGAGTGGTGAGCGTGCGTGGTGAGCGTGAGTGGTGAGCGTGAGTGGTGAGCGTGAGTGGTGAGCGTGAGTGGTGAGCGTGAGTGGTGAGTGTGAGTGGTGAGCGTGAGTGGTGAGCGTGAGTGGTGAGTGTGAGTGGTGAGCGTGCGTGGTGAGCGTGGTGAGCGTGAGTGGTGAGCGTGAGTGGTGAGCGTGAGTGGTGAGTGTGAGTGGTGAGCGTGAGTGGTGAGTGTGAGTGGTGAGCGTGCGTGGTGAGCGTGGTGAGCGTGAGTGGTGAGCGTGAGTGGTGAGCGTGAGTGGTGAGTGGTGAGCGTGAGTGGTGAGCGTGAGTGGTGAGTGTGAGTGGTGAGCGTGAGTGGTGAGTGTGAGTGGTGAGCGTGAGTGGTGAGTGTGAGTGGTGAGCGTGAGTGGTGAGCGTGAGTGGTGAGTGTGAGTGGTGAGCGTGGTGAGCGAGCGTGGTGAGCGTGAGTGGTGAGCGTGAGTGGTGAGCGTGAGTGGTGAGTGTGAGTGGTGAGCGTGAGTGGTGAGCGTGAGTGGTGAGCGTGAGTGGTGAGCGTGAGTGGTGAGCGTGAGTGGTGAACGTGAGTGGTGAGCGTGAGTGGTGAGTGTGAGTGGTGAGTGTGAGTGGTGAGCGTGAGTGGTGAGCGTGAGTGGTGAGCGTGAGTGGTGAGCGAGCGTGGTGAGCGTGAGTGGTGAGCGTGAGTGGTGAGTGTGAGTGGTGAGTGTGAGTGGTGAGTGTGAGTGGTGAGCGTGGTGAGCGTGAGTGGTGAGCGTGAGTGGTGAGCGTGAGTGGTGAGCGTGAGTGGTGAGCGTGAGTGGTGAGTGTGAGTGGTGAGCGTGAGTGGTGAGCGTGAGTGGTGAGCGTGAGTGGTGAGTGTGAGTGGTGAGTGTGAGTGGTGAGCGTGAGTGGTGAGCGTGAGTGGTGAGCGTGAGTGGTGAGTGTGAGTGGTGAGTGTGAGTGGTGAGCGTGAGTGGTGAGCGTGAGTGGTGAGTGTGAGTGGTGAGTGTGAGTGGTGAGCGTGAGTGGTGAGCGTGAGTGGTGAGTGTGAGTGGTGAGTGTGAGTGGTGAGTGTGAGTGGTGAGTGTGAGTGGTGAGCGTGAGTGGTGAGTGTGAGTGGTGAGCGTGAGTGGTGAGCGTGAGTGGTGAGCGTGAGTGGTGAGTGTGAGTGGTGAGTGTGAGTGGTGAGTGTGAGTGGTGAGTGTGAGTGGTGAGTGTGAGTGGTGAGTGTGAGTGGTGAGCGTGAGTGGTGAGCGAGCGTGGTGAGCGTGAGTGGTGAGCGTGAGTGGTGAGCGTGAGTGGTGAGCGTGAGTGGTGAGCGTGAGTGGTGAGCGTGAGTGGTGAGCGAGCGTGGTGAGTGTGAGTGGTGAGCGAGCGTGGTGAGCGAGCGTGGTGAGCGTGAGTGGTGAGCGTGAGTGGTGAGTGGTGAGTGGTGAGTGGTGAGCGTGAGTGGTGAGCGTGAGTGGTGAGCGTGCATGGTGAGCGAGCGTGGTGAGCGTGAGTGGTGAGCGAGCGTGGTGAGCGTGAGTGGTGAGCGTGAGTGGTGAGCGTGAGTGGTGAGCGTGAGTGGTGAGCGTGAGTGGTGAGCGTGCATGGTGAGCGAGCGTGGTGAGCGTGAGTGGTGAGCGAGCGTGGTGAGCGTGAGTGGTGAGCGTGAGTGGTGAGCGTGAGTGGTGAGCGTGAGTGGTGAGTGTGAGTGGTGAGCGAGCGTGGTGAGCGAGCATGGTGAGCGTGAGTGGTGAGCGTGAGTGGTGAGCGTGAGTGGTGAGCGTGGTGAGCGAGCGTGGTGAGCGAGCGTGGTGAGCGTGAGTGGTGAGTGTGAGTGGTGAGTGTGAGTGGTGAGCGAACGTGGCTAGCGTGGTGAGTGTGAGTGGTGAGCGTGGTGAGCGTGGCGAGCGTGGTGAGCGTGGTGAGCGAACGTGGCTAGCGTGGTGAGTATGAGTGGTGAGCGTGGTGAGTGTGAGTGGTGAGCGTGGTGAGCGTGAGTGGTGAGCGTGGTGAGTGTGAGTGGTGAGTGTGAGTGGTGAGCGTGCGTGGTGAGCGTGAGTGGTGAGCGTGGTGAGCGTGGTGAGCGTGGTGAGCGTGAGTGGCGAGCGTGGTGAGCGAGCGTGGTGAGCATGGTGAGCGTGAGTGGTGAGTGTGAGTGGTGAGTGTGAGTGGTGAGTGTGAGTGGTGAGTGTGAGTGGTGAGCGTGAGTGGTGAGTGTGAGTGGTGAGCGTGAGTGGTGAGCGTGCGTGGTGAGCGTGAGTGGTGAGTGTGAGTGGTGAGCGTGCGTGGTGAGTGTGAGTGGTGAGCGTGAGTGGTGAGTGTGAGTGGTGAGCGTGAGTGGTGAGTGTGAGTGGTGAGCGTGAGTGGTGAGTGTGAGTGGTGAGCGTGAGTGGTGAGCGTGAGTGGTGAGCGTGCGTGGTGAGCGTGAGTGGTGAGCGTGAGTGGTGAGCGTGCGTGGTGAGTGTGAGTGGTGAGCGTGAGTGGTGAGCGTGAGTGGTGAGCGTGAGTGGTGAGCGTGAGTGGTGAGTGTGAGTGGTGAGTGTGAGTGGTGAGCGTGAGTGGTGAGTGTGAGTGGTGAGCGTGGTGAGCGAGCGTGGTGAGCGTGAGTGGTGAGTGTGAGTGGTGAGCGTGAGTGGTGAGCGTGAGTGGTGAGTGTGAGTGGTGAGTGTGAGTGGTGAGTGTGAGTGGTGAGTGTGAGTGGTGAGCGTGAGTGGTGAGCGTGAGTGGTGAGTGTGAGTGGTGAGCGTGAGTGGTGAGCGTGAGTGGTGAGCGTGCGTGGTGAGTGTGAGTGGTGAGTGTGAGTGGTGAGCGTGCGTGGTGAGCGTGAGTGGTGAGCGTGAGTGGTGAGCGTGGTGAGCGTGGTGAGCGTGGTGAGCGTGAGTGGCGAGCGTGGTGAGCGTGGTGAGCGTGAGTGGTGAGCGAGCGTGGTGAGCGTGGTGAGCGTGAGTGGTGAGCGTGAGTGGTGAGCGTGGTGAGTGTGAGTGGTGAGTGTGAGTGGTGAGCGTGGTGAGCGTGAGTGGTGAGCGTGCGTGGTGAGCGTGAGTGGTGAGCGTGAGTGGTGAGCGTGGTGAGCGTGAGTGGCGAGCGTGGTGAGCGAGCGTGGTGAGCGAGCGTGGTGAGCGTGGTGAGCGTGAGTGGTGAGTGTGAGTGGTGAGCGTGGTGAGTGTGAGTGGTGAGTGTGAGTGGTGAGCGTGGTGAGCGTGAGTGGTGAGCGAGCGTGGTGAGTGTGAGTGGTGAGCGTGAGTGGTGAGCGTGGTGAGCGTGGTGAGTGTGAGTGGTGAGCGTGAGTGGCGAGCGTGGTGAGCGAGCGTGGTGAGCGTGGTGAGCGTGAGTGGTGAGCGTGAGTGGTGAGTGTGAGTGGTGAGCGTGAGTGGTGAGCGTGGTGAGCGTGGTGAGTGTGAGTGGTGAGCGTGAGTGGTGAGCGTGGTGAGCGTGCGTGGTGAGCGTGAGTGGTGAGCGAGCGTGGTGAGTGTGAGTGGTGAGCGTGAGTGGCGAGCGTGGTGAGCGAGCGTGGTGAGCGTGGTGAGTGTGAGTGGTGAGCGTGAGTGGCGAGCGTGGTGAGCGTGGTGAGCGTGAGTGGTGAGCGAGCGTGGTGAGCGTGAGTGGTGAGCGTGGTGAGCGAGCGTGGTGAGCGTGGTGAGTGTGAGTGGTGAGTGTGAGTGGTGAGCGTGGTGAGTGTGAGTGGTGAGCGTGAGTGGTGAGCGTGGTGAGTGTGGTGAGTGTGAGTGGTGAGCGTGGTGAGCGAGCGTGGTGAGTGTGAGTGGTGAGCGTGGTGAGCGAGCGTGGTGAGTGTGAGTGGTGAGCGTGAGTGGTGAGCGTGGTGAGTGTGGTGAGTGTGAGTGGTGAGCGTGGTGAGTGTGAGTGGTGAGCGTGAGTGGTGAGCGTGGTGAGTGTGAGTGGTGAGCGTGGTGAGCGAGCGTGGTGAGTGTGAGTGGTGAGCGTGGTGAGCGAGCGTGGTGAGTGTGAGTGGTGAGCGTGGTGAGCGAGCGTGGTGAGCGTGAGTGGTGAGCGTGAGTGGTGAGTGTGAGTGGTGAGCGAGCGTGGTGAGCGAGCGTGGTGAGCGAGCGTGGTGAGCGAGCGTGGTGAGCGTGGTGAGCGTGAGTGGTGAGTGTGAGTGGTGAGCGTGAGTGGTGAGCGTGAGTGGTGAGTGTGAGTGGTGAGCGTGAGTGGTGAGCGTGAGTGGTGAGCGTGCGTGGTGAGCGAGCGTGGTGAGCGAGCGTGGTGAGCGTGGTGAGCGTGAGTGGTGAGTGTGAGTGGTGAGCGTGAGTGGTGAGCGTGAGTGGTGAGCGTGAGTGGTGAGCGAGCGTGGTGAGCGAGCGTGGTGAGCGTGGTGAGCGTGAGTGGTGAGTGTGAGTGGTGAGCGTGAGTGGTGAGCGTGAGTGGTGAGTGTGAGTGGTGAGCGTGAGTGGTGAGCGTGAGTGGTGAGCGTGCGTGGTGAGCGAGCGTGGTGAGCGTGAGTGGTGAGCGTGGTGAGCGAGCGTGGTGAGCGAGCGTGGTGAGTGTGAGTGGTGAGCGTGAGTGGTGAGCGTGGTGAGCGTGAGTGGTGAGCGTGGTGAGTATGAGTGGTGAGCGTGGTGAGTGTGAGTGGTGAGCGTGGTGAGTGTGAGTGGTGAGTGTGAGTGGTGAGCGTGCGTGGTGAGCGTGAGTGGTGAGCGTGGTGAGCGTGGTGAGCGTGGTGAGCGTGAGTGGCGAGCGTGGTGAGCGTGGTGAGCGTGAGTGGTGAGCGTGAGTGGTGAGTGTGAGTGGTGAGTGTGAGTGGTGAGCGTGAGTGGTGAGCGTGGTGAGCGTGGTGAGCGTGGTGAGCGTGAGTGGTGAGCGTGAGTGGTGAGCGTGAGTGGTGAGCGTGGTGAGCGTGGTGAGCGTGGTGAGCGTGAGTGGCGAGCGTGGTGAGCGAGCGTGGTGAGCGTGGTGAGTGTGAGTGGTGAGTGTGAGTGGTGAGCGTGAGTGGTGAGCGAGCGTGGTGAGCGTGAGTGGTGAGCGTGGTGAGCGAGCGTGGTGAGCGTGGTGAGTGTGAGTGGTGAGTGTGAGTGGTGAGCGTGGTGAGTGTGAGTGGTGAGCGTGAGTGGTGAGCGTGGTGAGTGTGGTGAGTGTGAGTGGTGAGCGTGGTGAGCGAGCGTGGTGAGTGTGAGTGGTGAGCGTGAGTGGTGAGCGTGGTGAGTGTGGTGAGTGTGAGTGATGAGTGTGGTGAGCGAGCGTGGTGAGCGAGCGTGGTGAGCGTGGTGAGCGAGCGTGGTGAGTGTGAGTGGTGAGTGTGAGTGGTGAGCGTGGTGAGTGTGGTGAGTGTGAGTGATGAGTGTGGTGAGCGAGCGTGGTGAGTGTGAGTGGTGAGCGTGGTGAGCGAGCGTGGTGAGCGAGCGTGGTGAGCGTGGTGAGCGAGCGTGGTGAGTGTGAGTGGTGAGCGTGAGTGGTGAGCGTGGTGAGTGTGGTGAGTGTGAGTGATGAGTGTGGTGAGCGAGCGTGGTGAGTGTGAGTGGTGAGCGTGGTGAGCGAGCGTGGTGAGTGTGAGTGGTGAGCGAGCGTGGTGAGCGTGGTGAGCGTGAGTGGTGAGCGTGAGTGGTGAGTGTGAGTGGTGAGTGTGAGTGGTGAGCGTGGTGAGTGTGAGTGGTGAGTGTGAGTGGTGAGCGAGCGTGGTGAGCGTGGTGAGCGTGGTGAGCGTGAGTGGTGAGCGTGAGTGGTGAGTGTGAGTGGTGAGCGTGAGTGGTGAGCGAGCGTGGTGAGTGTGAGTGGTGAGCGTGAGTGGTGAGTGTGAGTGGTGAGTGTGAGTGGTGAGCGTGAGTGGTGAGTGTGAGTGGTGAGTGTGAGTGGTGAGTGGTGAGTGTGAGTGGTGAGTGGTGAGTGTGAGTGGTGAGTGGTGAGTGGTGAGTGTGAGTGGTGAGTGTGAGTGGTGAGTGTGAGTGGTGAGCGTGAGTGGTGAGTGTGAGTGGTGAGCGTGAGTGGTGAGTGTGAGTGGTGAGTGTGAGTGGTGAGTGTGAGTGGTGAGCGAGAGTGGTGAGTGTGAGTGGTGAGCGTGAGTGGTGAGCGAGAGTGGTGAGCGTGAGTGGTGAGCGTGAGTGGTGAGTGTGAGTGGTGAGTGTGAGTGGTGAGTGTGAGTGGCGAGCGTGAGTGGTGAGCGTGAGTGGTGAGCGTGAGTGGTGAGTGTGAGTGGTGAGTGTGAGTGGTGAGTGTGAGTGGTGAGTGTGAGTGGTGAGCGTGAGTGGTGAGCGTGGTGAGTGTGAGTGGTGAGCGTGAGTGGTGAGCGTGAGTGGTGAGCGTGAGTGGTGAGTGTGAGTGGTGAGTGTGAGTGGTGAGTGTGAGTGGTGAGCGTGAGTGGTGAGCGTGGTGAGTGTGAGTGGTGAGCGTGGCGAGCGTGGTGAGCGTGGTGAGCGAACGTGGCGAGCGTGGTGAGTGTGAGTGGTGAGCGTGGTGAGCGTGAGTGGTGAGTGTGAGTGGTGAGTGTGAGTGGTGAGTGTGAGTGGTGAGCGTGAGTGGCGAGCGTGGTGAGTGAGAGTGGTGAGCGTGAGTGGTGAGCGTGAGTGGCGAGCGTGGTGAGCGTGAGTGGTGAGCGTGAGTGGTGAGCGTGAGTGGTGAGCGTGGTGAGTGTGAGTGGTGAGTGTGAGTGGTGAGCGTGAGTGGTGAGTGTGAGTGGTGAGCGTGAGTGGTGAGTGTGAGTGGTGAGCGTGAGTGGTGAGCGTGAGTGGTGAGCGTGAGTGGTGAGTGTGAGTGGTGAGCGTGAGTGGTGAGCGTGAGTGGTGAGCGTGGTGAGCGTGAGTGGTGAGTGTGAGTGGTGAGCGTGAGTGGTGAGCGTGAGTGGTGAGCGTGAGTGGTGAGCGTGAGTGGTGAGCGTGAGTGGTGAGTGTGAGTGGTGAGTGTGAGTGGTGAGTGTGAGTGGTGAGCGTGAGTGGTGAGCGTGAGTGGTGAGCGTGAGTGGTGAGTGTGAGTGGTGAGCGTGCATGGTGAGCGAGCGTGGTGAGCGTGAGTGGTGAGCGTGAGTGGTGAGTGTGAGTGGTGAGCGTGAGTGGTGAGTGTGAGTGGTGAGCGTGAGTGGTGAGCGTGGTGAGCGAGCGTGGTGAGCGTGAGTGGTGAGCGTGAGTGGTGAGCGTGGTGAGCGTGAGTGGTGAGCGTGAGTGGTGAGCGTGAGTGGTGAGCGTGAGTGGTGAGCGTGAGTGGTGAGTGTGAGTGGTGAGCGTGAGTGGTGAGTGTGAGTGGTGAGCGTGAGTGGTGAGCGTGAGTGGTGAGCGTGAGTGGTGAGTGTGAGTGGTGAGCGTGGTGAGTGTGAGTGGTGAGCGTGAGTGGTGAGCGTGAGTGGTGAGCGTGAGTGGTGAGCGTGAGTGGTGAGCGTGAGTGGTGAGCGTGCGTGGTGAGCGTGAGTGGTGAGCGTGAGTGGTGAGCGTGGTGAGCGTGCGTGGTGAGTGTGAGTGGTGAGTGTGAGTGGTGAGTGTGAGTGGTGAGCGTGAGTGGTGAGCGTGAGTGGTGAGCGTGAGTGGTGAGTGTGAGTGGTGAGTGTGAGTGGTGAGCGTGAGTGGTGAGCGTGGTGAGCGTGAGTGGTGAGTGTGAGTGGTGAGCGTGAGTGGTGAGTGTGAGTGGTGAGCGTGAGTGGTGAGTGTGAGTGGTGAGTGTGAGTGGTGAGCGTGCGTGGTGAGCGTGAGTGGTGAGTGTGAGTGGTGAGCGTGAGTGGTGAGTGTGAGTGGTGAGTGTGAGTGGTGAGCGTGAGTGGTGAGTGTGAGTGGTGAGCGTGAGTGGTGAGTGTGAGTGGTGAGCGTGAGTGGTGAGCGTGAGTGGTGAGCGTGAGTGGTGAGTGTGAGTGGTGAGTGTGAGTGGTGAGCGTGAGTGGTGAGTGTGAGTGGTGAGTGTGAGTGGTGAGCGTGAGTGGTGAGTGTGAGTGGTGAGCGTGAGTGGTGAGCGTGAGTGGTGAGTGTGAGTGGTGAGCGTGCGTGGTGAGCGTGAGTGGTGAGCGTGAGTGGTGAGTGTGAGTGGTGAGCGTGAGTGGTGAGCGTGAGTGGTGAGTGTGAGTGGTGAGCGTGGTGAGTGTGAGTGGTGAGCGTGAGTGGTGAGCGTGAGTGGTGAGCGTGAGTGGTGAGTGTGAGTGGTGAGCGTGAGTGGTGAGCGTGAGTGGTGAGTGTGAGTGGTGAGCGTGAGTGGTGAGCGTGAGTGGTGAGCGTGAGTGGTGAGCGTGAGTGGTGAGCGTGAGTGGTGAGCGAGCGTGGTGAGCGTGAGTGGTGAGCATGAGTGGTGAGCGAGCGTGGTGAGCGTGAGTGGTGAGCGTGAGTGGTGAGCGTGAGTGGTGAGTGTGAGTGGTGAGTGTGAGTGGTGAGCGTGAGTGGTGAGTGTGAGTGGTGAGTGTGAGTGGTGAGTGTGAGTGGTGAGCGTGGTGAGCGTGAGTGGTGAGCGTGAGTGGTGAGCGTGGTGAGCGTGAGTGGTGAGCGTGAGTGGTGAGTGTGAGTGGCGAGCGTGAGTGGTGAGCGTGGTGAGCGAGCGTGGTGAGCGTGAGTGGTGAGCGTGGTGAGCGTGAGTGGTGAGCGTGAGTGGTGAGCGTGGTGAGCGTGAGTGGTGAGCGTGAGTGGTGAGCGTGAGTGGTGAGCGTGAGTGGTGAGCGTGAGTGGTGAGTGTGAGTGGTGAGCGTGAGTGGTGAGCGTGAGTGGTGAGCGTGAGTGGTGAGCGTGAGTGGTGAGCGTGAGTGGTGAGTGTGAGTGGTGAGCGAGCGTGGTGAGCGTGAGTGGTGAGCGTGAGTGGTGAGCGTGAGTGGTGAGCGTGAGTGGTGAGCGTGAGTGGTGAGTGTGAGTGGTGAGCGAGCGTGGTGAGCGTGAGTGGTGAGCGTGAGTGGTGAGCGTGAGTGGTGAGTGTGAGTGGTGAGCGTGAGTGGTGAGTGTGAGTGGTGAGTGTGAGTGGTGAGTGTGAGTGGTGAGTGTGAGTGGTGAGCGTGAGTGGTGAGTGTGAGTGGTGAGTGTGAGTGGTGAGCGTGAGTGGTGAGCGTGGTGAGCGTGAGTGGTGAGCGTGAGTGGTGAGCGTGAGTGGTGAGCGTGAGTGGTGAGCGTGAGTGGTGAGCGTGAGTGGTGAGCGTGAGTGGTGAGCGAGCGTGGTGAGCGTGAGTGGTGAGTGTGAGTGGTGAGCGTGAGTGGTGAGTGTGAGTGGTGAGTGTGAGTGGTGAGTGTGAGTGGTGAGCGTGGTGAGCGTGAGTGGTGAGCGTGAGTGGTGAGCGTGAGTGGTGAGTGTGAGTGGTGAGTGTGAGTGGTGAGTGTGAGTGGTGAGCGTGAGTGGTGAGCGTGAGTGGTGAGCGTGAGTGGTGAGTGTGAGTGGTGAGCGTGAGTGGTGAGCGTGAGTGGTGAGCGTGAGTGGTGAGCGTGAGTGGTGAGCGTGGTGAGCGTGGTGAGCGTGCGTGGTGAGCGTGAGTGGTGAGCGTGGTGAGCGTGAGTGGTGAGTGTGAGTGGTGAGCGTGGTGAGCGTGAGTGGTGAGCGTGAGTGGTGAGCGTGAGTGGTGAGCGTGGTGAGCGTGAGTGGTGAGCGTGAGTGGTGAGCGTGAGTGGTGAGCGTGGTGAGCGTGAGTGGTGAGCGTGAGTGGTGAGCGTGAGTGGTGAGCGTGAGTGGTGAGCGTGAGTGGTGAGCGTGAGTGGTGAGTGTGAGTGGTGAGCGTGAGTGGTGAGCGTGAGTGGTGAGCGTGAGTGGTGAGCGTGAGTGGTGAGTGTGAGTGGTGAGTGTGAGTGGTGAGCGTGAGTGGTGAGCGTGAGTGGTGAGCGTGAGTGGTGAGCGTGAGTGGTGAGTGTGAGTGGTGAGCGTGAGTGGTGAGCGTGAGTGGTGAGTGTGAGTGGTGAGCGTGAGTGGTGAGCGTGAGTGGTGAGCGTGCGTGGTGAGTGTGAGTGGTGAGCGTGAGTGGTGAGCGTGAGTGGTGAGTGTGAGTGGTGAGCGTGAGTGGTGAGTGTGAGTGGTGAGCGTGAGTGGTGAGCGTGAGTGGTGAGTGTGAGTGGTGAGCGTGCGTGGTGAGCGAGCGTGGTGAGTGTGAGTGGTGAGCGTGAGTGGTGAGTGTGAGTGGTGAGCGTGAGTGGTGAGCGTGAGTGGTGAGTGTGAGTGGTGAGTGTGAGTGGTGAGTGTGAGTGGCGAGCGTGAGTGGTGAGCGTGAGTGGTGAGCGTGAGTGGTGAGCGTGAGTGGTGAGTGTGAGTGGTGAGTGTGAGTGGTGAGCGTGAGTGGTGAGCGAGCGTGGTGAGTGTGAGTGGTGAGTGTGAGTGGTGAGTGTGAGTGGCGAGCGTGAGTGGTGAGCGTGAGTGGTGAGCGTGAGTGGTGAGTGTGAGTGGTGAGCGTGAGTGGTGAGCGTGAGTGGTGAGTGTGAGTGGTGAGTGTGAGTGGTGAGCGTGAGTGGTGAGTGTGAGTGGTGAGTGTGAGTGGTGAGCGTGAGTGGTGAGTGTGAGTGGTGAGCGTGAGTGGTGAGCGTGAGTGGTGAGCGTTAGTGGTGAGTGTGAGTGGTGAGCGTGAGTGGTGAGCGTGAGTGGTGAGTGTGAGTGGTGAGCGTGAGTGGTGAGTGTGAGTGGTGAGCGTGAGTGGTGAGTGTGAGTGGTGAGTGTGAGTGGTGAGCGTGAGTGGTGAGTGTGAGTGGTGAGCGTGAGTGGTGAGCGTGAGTGGTGAGTGTGAGTGGTGAGCGTGAGTGGTGAGCGTGAGTGGTGAGCGTGAGTGGTGAGTGTGAGTGGTGAGTGTGAGTGGTGAGTGTGAGTGGTGAGCGTGAGTGGTGAGCGTGGTGAGCGTGAGTGGTGAGCGTGAGTGGTGAGCGTGAGTGGTGAGCGTGAGTGGTGAGTGTGAGTGGTGAGCGAGCGTGGTGAGCGTGAGTGGTGAGCGAGCGTGGTGAGCGTGAGTGGTGAGCGTGAGTGGTGAGTGTGAGTGGTGAGTGTGAGTGGTGAGCGTGAGTGGTGAGTGTGAGTGGTGAGTGTGAGTGGTGAGCGTGAGTGGTGAGTGTGAGTGGTGAGCGAGCGTGGTGAGCGTGAGTGGTGAGCGTGAGTGGTGAGCGTGAGTGGTGAGCGTGAGTGGTGAGTGTGAGTGGTGAGTGGTGAGCGTGAGTGGTGAGCGTGGTGAGCGAATGTGGCTAGCGTGGTGAGTGTGAGTGGTGAGTGTGAGTGGTGAGTGTGAGTGGTGAGCGTGGTGAGCGAGCGTGGTGAGCGTGAGTGGTGAGCGTGAGTGGTGAGCGTGAGTGGTGAGCGTGAGTGGTGAGTGTGAGTGGTGAGCGTGAGTGGTGAGCGTGAGTGGTGAGCGTGAGTGGTGAGCGTGAGTGGTGAGCGTGAGTGGTGAGCGTGAGTGGTGAGCGTGAGTGGTGAGTGTGAGTGGTGAGCGTGAGTGGTGAGCGTGAGTGGTGAGTGGTGAGTATGAGTGGTGAGCGTGGTGAGTGTGAGTGGTGAGCGTGGTGAGCGTGAGTGGTGAGCGTGGTGAGTGTGAGTGGTGAGTGTGAGTGGTGAGCGTGGTGAGTATGAGTGGTGAGCGTGGTGAGTGTGAGTGGTGAGCGTGGTGAGCGTGAGTGGTGAGCGTGGTGAGTGTGAGTGGTGAGTGTGAGTGGTGAGCGTGCGTGGTGAGCGTGAGTGGTGAGCGTGAGTGGTGAGCGTGGTGAGCGTGAGTGGCGAGCGTGGTGAGCGAGCGTGGTGAGCGTGGTGAGCGTGAGTGGTGAGTGTGAGTGGTGAGTGTGAGTGGTGAGTGTGAGTGGTGAGCGTGAGTGGTGAGCGTGGTGAGCGTGGTGAGCGTGAGTGGTGAGCGTGAGTGGTGAGCGTGAGTGGTGAGCGTGAGTGGTGAGCGTGAGTGGTGAGCGTGGTGAGCGTGGTGAGCGTGGTGAGCGTGAGTGGCGAGCGTGGTGAGCGAGCGTGGTGAGCGTGGTGAGCGTGAGTGGTGAGCGAGCGTGGTGAGCGTGAGTGGTGAGCGTGGTGAGCGAGCGTGGTGAGCGTGGTGAGTGTGAGTGGTGAGTGTGAGTGGTGAGCGTGGTGAGTGTGAGTGGTGAGCGTGAGTGGTGAGCGTGGTGAGTGTGGTGAGTGTGAGTGGTGAGCGTGGTGAGCGAGCGTGGTGAGTGTGAGTGGTGAGTGTGAGTGGTGAGCGTGGTGAGTGTGGTGAGTGTGAGTGATGAGTGTGGTGAGCGAGCGTGGTGAGCGAGCGTGGTGAGTGTGAGTGGTGAGCGTGGTGAGCGAGCGTGGTGAGCGAGCGTGGTGAGCGAGCGTGGTGAGCGTGGTGAGCGTGAGTGGTGAGCGTGAGTGGTGAGTGTGAGTGGTGAGCGAGCGTGGTGAGCGTGGTGAGCGTGAGTGGTGAGCGTGAGTGGTGAGTGTGAGTGGTGAGCGAGCGTGGTGAGCGTGGTGAGCGTGAGTGGTGAGCGTGAGTGGTGAGTGTGAGTGGTGAGTGTGAGTGGTGAGCGTGGTGAGTGTGAGTGGTGAGTGTGAGTGGTGAGCGAGCGTGGTGAGCGTGGTGAGCGTGGTGAGCGTGAGTGGTGAGTGTGAGTGGTGAGCGAGCGTGGTGAGTGTGAGTGGTGAGTGTGAGTGGTGAGTGTGAGTGGTGAGTGTGAGTGGTGAGCGTGAGTGGTGAGCGTGAGTGGTGAGTGTGAGTGGTGAGTGTGAGTGGTGAGCGTGAGTGGTGAGCGAGAGTGGTGAGTGTGAGTGGTGAGCGTGAGTGGTGAGTGTGAGTGGTGAGTGTGAGTGGTGAGTGTGAGTGGTGAGTGTGAGTGGTGAGCGTG
Organism: Lampetra fluviatilis; assembly: GCF_964198595.1. NCBI lineage: Eukaryota > Metazoa > Chordata > Hyperoartia > Petromyzontiformes > Petromyzontidae > Lampetra > Lampetra fluviatilis. The sequence continues at coordinate 18,586 of NW_027621734.1, read as the reverse complement.
AGTGGTGAGCGAGCGTGGTGAGTGTGAGTGGTGAGCGTGAGTGGTGAGTGTGAGTGGTGAGTGTGAGTGGTGAGCGTGAGTGGTGAGCGTGAGTGGTGAGTGTGAGTGGTGAGTGTGAGTGGTGAGCGTGAGTGGTGAGCGAGAGTGGTGAGCGAGCGTGGTGAGCGTGAGTGGTGAGCGTGAGTGGTGAGCGTGAGTGGTGAGCGTGAGTGGTGAGTGTGAGTGGTGAGCGTGCGTGGTGAGCGAGCGTGGTGAGCGTGAGTGGTGAGCGTGAGTGGTGAGCGTGAGTGGTGAGCGTGAGTGGTGAGTGTGAGTGGTGAGTGTGAGTGGTGAGCGTGAGTGGTGAGTGTGAGTGGTGAGCGTGAGTGGTGAGCGTGAGTGGTGAGTGTGAGTGGTGAGTGTGAGTGGCGAGCGTGAGTGGTGAGCGTGAGTGGTGAGCGTGAGTGGTGAGTGTGAGTGGTGAGCGTGAGTGGTGAGCGTGAGTGGTGAGCGTGGTGAGTGTGAGTGGTGAGCGTGGCGAGCGTGGTGAGCGTGGTGAGCGAACGTGGCGAGCGTGGTGAGTGTGAGTGGTGAGCGTGAGTGGTGAGCGTGGTGAGCGTGGTGAGCGTGACTGGTGAGCGTGAGTGGTGAGCGTGAGTGGCGAGCGTGAGTGGTGAGCGTGAGTGGTGAGTGTGAGTGGTGAGCGTGAGTGGTGAGTGTGAGTGGTGAGCGTGAGTGGTGAGCGTGGTGAGCGTGGTGAGCGTGACTGGTGAGCGTGAGTGGTGAGCGTGAGTGGCGAGCGTGAGTGGTGAGCGTGAGTGGTGAGTGTGAGTGGTGAGCGTGAGTGGTGAGTGTGAGTGGTGAGCGTGAGTGGTGAGCGTGAGTGGTGAGCGTGAGTGGTGAGCGTGAGTGGTGAGTGTGAGTGGTGAGCGTGAGTGGTGAGCGTGAGTGGTGAGCGTGAGTGGTGAGCGTGAGTGGTGAGCGTGAGTGGTGAGCGTGAGTGGTGAGCGTGAGTGGTGAGCGTGAGTGGTGAGCGTGAGTGGTGAGTGTGAGTGGTGAGTGTGAGTGGTGAGCGTGAGTGGTGAGCGTGAGTGGTGAGCGTGAGTGGTGAGCGTGAGTGGTGAGCGTGAGTGGTGAGTGTGAGTGGTGAGTGTGAGTGGTGAGCGTGAGTGGTGAGTGTGAGTGGTGAGCGTGAGTGGTGAGCGTGAGTGGTGAGCGTGAGTGGTGAGTGTGAGTGGTGAGTGTGAGTGGTGAGCGTGAGTGGTGAGCGTGAGTGGTGAGCGTGAGTGGTGAGTGTGAGTGGTGAGCGTGAGTGGTGAGCGTGGTGAGCGTGAGTGGTGAGCGTGAGTGGTGAGCGTGAGTGGTGAGTGTGAGTGGTGAGCGTGAGTGGTGAGTGTGAGTGGTGAGTGTGAGTGGTGAGTGTGAGTGGTGAGCGTGAGTGGTGAGCGTGAGTGGTGAGCGTGAGTGGTGAGTGTGAGTGGTGAGCGTGAGTGGTGAGCGTGGTGAGCGTGAGTGGTGAGCGAGCGTGGTGAGCGTGAGTGGTGAGCGTGAGTGGCGAGCGTGAGTGGTGAGCGTGAGTGGTGAGCGTGAGTGGTGAGCGTGAGTGGTGAGCGTGAGTGGTGAGTGTGAGTGGTGAGTGTGAGTGGTGAGCGTGAGTGGTGAGCGTGAGTGGTGAGTGTGAGTGGTGAGTGTGAGTGGTGAGCGTGAGTGGCGAGCGTGGTGAGCGTGGTGAGCGTGAGTGGTGAGTGTGAGTGGTGAGCGTGAGTGGTGAGCGTGAGTGGCGAGCGTGAGTGGTGAGCGTGAGTGGTGAGTGTGAGTGGTGAGTGTGAGTGGTGAGCGTGAGTGGCGAGCGTGGTGAGCGTGGTGAGCGTGGTGAGTGTGAGTGGTGAGCGTGAGTGGTGAGTGTGAGTGGTGAGTGTGAGTGGTGAGTGTGAGTGGTGAGCGTGAGTGGTGAGCGTGAGTGGTGAGTGTGAGTGGTGAGCGTGAGTGGTGAGCGTGAGTGGTGAGTGTGAGTGGTGAGCGTGAGTGGTGAGCGTGAGTGGTGAGCGTGAGTGGTGAGCGTGAGTGGTGAGCGTGAGTGGTGAGCGTGAGTGGTGAGCGTGAGTGGTGAGCGTGAGTGGTGAGCGTGAGTGGTGAGCGTGAGTGGTGAGCGTGAGTGGTGAGTGTGAGTGGTGAGCGTGAGTGGTGAGCGTGAGTGGTGAGCGTGAGTGGTGAGCGTGAGTGGTGAGTGTGAGTGGTGAGCGTGAGTGGTGAGCGTGAGTGGTGAGTGTGAGTGGTGAGCGTGAGTGGTGAGCGTGAGTGGTGAGTGTGAGTGGTGAGCGTGAGTGGTGAGCGTGAGTGGTGAGCGTGAGTGGTGAGTGTGAGTGGTGAGTGTGAGTGGTGAGCGTGAGTGGCGAGCGTGAGTGGTGAGTGTGAGTGGTGAGCGTGAGTGGTGAGTGTGAGTGGTGAGTGTGAGTGGTGAGTGTGAGTGGTGAGTGTGAGTGGTGAGTGTGAGTGGTGAGTGTGAGTGGTGAGTGGTGAGTGGTGAGCGTGGTGAGTGTGAGTGGTGAGCGTGAGTGGTGAGCGTGAGTGGTGAGCGTGGTGAGTGTGAGTGGTGAGCGTGAGTGGTGAGCGTGAGTGGTGAGCGTGAGTGGTGAGTGGTGAGTGGTGAGCGTGGTGAGCGTGAGTGGTGAGTGTGAGTGGTGAGTGTGAGTGGTGAGTGGTGAGTGGTGAGCGTGGTGAGCGTGAGTGGTGAGTGTGAGTGGTGAGCGTGAGTGGTGAGCGTGGTGAGTGTGAGTGGTGAGCGTGAGTGGTGAGCGTGAGTGGTGAGCGTGAGTGGTGAGCGTGGTGAGTGTGAGTGGTGAGCGTGAGTGGTGAGTGTGAGTGGTGAGCGTGAGTGGTGAGTGTGAGTGGTGAGCGTGAGTGGTGAGCGTGAGTGGTGAGTGTGAGTGGTGAGTGTGAGTGGTGAGCGTGAGTGGTGAGTGTGAGTGGTGAGCGTGAGTGGTGAGTGTGAGTGGTGAGCGTGAGTGGTGAGCGTGAGTGGTGAGTGTGAGTGGTGAGTGTGAGTGGTGAGTGTGAGTGGTGAGTGTGAGTGGTGAGCGTGAGTGGTGAGCGTGAGTGGTGAGCGTGAGTGGTGAGCGTGAGTGGTGAGCGTGAGTGGTGAGCGTGAGTGGTGAGCGTGAGTGGTGAGCGTGAGTGGTGAGCGTGAGTGGTGAGCGTGAGTGGTGAGCGTGAGTGGTGAGCGTGAGTGGTGAGTGTGAGTGGTGAGCGTGAGTGGTGAGTGTGAGTGGTGAGCGTGAGTGGTGAGTGGTGAGCGTGAGTGGTGAGTGTGAGTGGTGAGCGTGAGTGGTGAGCGTGAGTGGTGAGCGTGAGTGGTGAGCGTGAGTGGTGAGCGTGAGTGGTGAGCGTGAGTGGTGAGTGTGAGTGGTGAGCGTGAGTGGTGAGCGTGAGTGGTGAGCGTGAGTGGTGAGTGTGAGTGGTGAGTGTGAGTGGTGAGCGAGCGTGGTGAGCGTGAGTGGTGAGCGTGGTGAGTGTGAGTGGTGAGTGTGAGTGGTGAGCGTGAGTGGTGAGCGTGAGTGGTGAGCGTGAGTGGTGAGTGGTGAGCGTGAGTGGTGAGTGTGAGTGGTGAGCGTGAGTGGTGAGCGTGAGTGGTGAGTGTGAGTGGTGAGTGTGAGTGGTGAGTGTGAGTGGTGAGTGTGAGTGGTGAGCGTGAGTGGTGAGTGTGAGTGGTGAGCGTGAGTGGTGAGCGTGAGTGGTGAGTGTGAGTGGTGAGTGTGAGTGGTGAGTGTGAGTGGTGAGTGTGAGTGGTGAGCGTGAGTGGTGAGCGTGAGTGGTGAGCGTGAGTGGTGAGCGTGAGTGGTGAGCGTGAGTGGTGAGCGTGAGTGGTGAGCGAGCGTGGTGAGCGTGAGTGGTGAGCGTGGTGAGCGTGAGTGGTGAGCGTGAGTGGTGAGTGTGAGTGGTGAGCGTGAGTAGTGAGTGTGAGTGGTGAGCGAGCGTGGTGAGCGTGAGTGGTGAGCGTGAGTGGTGAGCGTGAGTGGTGAGCGAGCGTGGTGAGCGTGAGTGGTGAGCGTGGTGAGCGTGAGTGGTGAGCGTGAGTGGTGAGTGTGAGTGGTGAGCGTGAGTGGTGAGCGTGAGTGGTGAGCGTGGTGAGTGTGAGTGGTGAGTGTGAGTGGTGAGCGTGAGTGGTGAGTGTGAGTGGTGAGCGAGCGTGGTGAGCGTGAGTGGTGAGCGAGCGTGGTGAGCGTGAGTGGTGAGTGTGAGTGGTGAGCGAGCGTGGTGAGTGTGAGTGGTGAGCGTGAGTGGTGAGCGTGAGTGGTGAGCGAGCGTGGTGAGCGTGCGTATTGAGTGTGAGTGGTGAGCGTGAGTGGTGAGCGTGCGTGGTGAGCGTGGTGAGCGTGCGTGGTGAGCGAGCGTGGTGAGCGTGAGTGGTGAGCGTGCGTGGTGAGCGTGGTGAGTGTGAGTGGCGAGCGTGGTGAGCGTGTCACCGTGGCGTGGAGCCGGTGAGCGGTCTGCGTGTGGCACGGAACACGACCAGGGCGGTGACTGCCGAGAAGATTGCCCACATGGAGAGGAACCTCCACCAGGAGAGCTTCACCGTGAAGTACAGCGGCACAACCCACATCTGGAAGAGCGTCATCGCCTGCAATGGCACCATCATCACCGCCACCATCATCACCATCATCACCACCACCACCATCATCACCACCATCACCATCATCATCACCATCATCACCATCACCACCACCACCACCATCATAACCGCCACCACCACCACCATCATCACCGCCACCACCACCACCATCATCACCACCACCGCCACCACCACCACCATCATCACCGCCACCACCACCACCATCACCACCACCACCATCATCACCACCACCACCACCGCCACCACCACCACCACCTCCACCACCGTGAGGTACAGCGGCACAACCCACATCTGGAAGAGCGTCATCGCCTGCAATGGCACCACCGTTACCGTCATCATCATCATCATCACCATCATCACCATCATCATCACCATCATCATCATCACCATCATCATCACCACCATCATCATCATCATCACCATCATCATCACCACCATCATCACCACCGCAACCACCGTCACCACCGTCACCACCGCCACCATCGCCAGCACCGCCGTCTGCACCACCACCACCACCGACATCACCACCACCACCACTCACCACCACCCCCACCACCCCCACCACCACCCCCACCACCACCCCCCTCACCACCACCCCCACCACCACCACCCACCACCACCACCACCCCCACCACCACCACCACCACCCTCACCACCACCACCCCCACCACCCCCACCACCACCACCACCACCCCCCTCACCACCACCACCACCGCCACCACCCCCCTCACCACCACCACCGCCACCACTCACGTTGTAGGAGCGGGTGTGCCACCACCACCACCACCACCACCCCCACCACCACCACCCCCACCACCACCACCACCACCACCCCCACCACCACCCCCCTCACCACCACCACCACCGCCACCACTCACGTTGTAGGAGCGGGTGTGTCTCTGTTTCCACTGCACAAGAAGCACCTGGGCTACGGCGAGCGTAGCCAACAAGATGAGCACCATCTCAGCGTGCATCGCCTCGTGCCCCCGGTGCTTGGCGTGCATGCGGGCATGCTCCACCCTGCAGCACACACACACAGTACACACACACAGTACACACACAGTACACACACACACAGTACACACACAGCACACACAGTACACACACAGTACACACACACACAGTACACACACAGTACACACACAGCACACACAGTACACACACAGTACACACACACACAGTACACACACACACAGCACACACACAGTACACACACACAGTACACACACACACAGTACACACACACACAGCACACACACACAGTACACACACACAGTACACACACACACAGCACACACACAGTACACACACACACAGCACACACAGTACACACACACACAGTACACACACACAGTACACACACACACAGTACACACACACAGTACACACACACAGTACACACACACACAGTACACACACAGTACACACACACAGTACACACACACAGTACACACACACACAGCACACACACAGTACACACACACACAGCACACACAGTACACACACACACAGCACACACACACAGTACACACAGTACACACACACACAGTACACACACACAGTACACACACAGTACACACACACAGTACACACACACGGTACACACAGCACACACACACAGTACACACACACAGTACACACACACAGTACACACAGTACACACACAGCACACACACACAGTACACACACACACGGTACACACACACACAGTACACACACACACAGTACACACACAGTACACACACACAGTACACACACACACGGTACACACACACACAGTACACACACACACGGTACACACACAGTACACACACACACGGTACACACACAGTACACACACACACGGTACACACACACACGGTACACACACACACGGTACACACACACAGTACACACACACACAGTACACACACACAGTACACACACACACGGTACACACACACACAGTACACACACACAGTACACACACACAGTACACACACACACAGTACACACACACAGTACACACACACACAGTACACACACACAGTACACACACACACGGTACACACACACAGTACACACACACACAGTACACACACACAGTACACACACACACGGTACACACACACAGTACACACACACACGGTACACACACACACAGTACACACACACAGTACACACACACACAGTACACACACACAGTACACACACACACACTACACACACACAGTACACACACACACGGTACACACACACACACAGTACACACACACAGTACACACACACACAGTACACACACACAGTACACACACACACAGTACACACACACAGTACACACACACACAGTACACACACACAGTACACACACACACAGTACACACACACAGTACACACACACAGTACACACGGTACACACACGGTACACACACACAGTACACACGGTACACACACGGTACACACACAGTACACACGGTACACACACGGTACACACACACAGTACACACGGTACACACACGGTACACACACACAGTACACACGGTACACACACGGTACACACACACGGTACACACGGTACACACACGGTACACACACACGGTACACACGGTACACACACAGTTCACACACAGTTCACACACACAGTACACACGGTACACACACAGTTCACACACACAGTACACACGGTACACACACGGTACACACACACAGTACACACGGTACACACACAGTTCACACACAGTTCACACACACAGTACACACGGTACACACACAGTTCACACACACAGTACACACGGTACACACACGGTACACACACACGGTACACAAGGTACACACACGGTACACACACACAGTACACACGGTACACACACAGTTCACACACAGTTCACACACACAGTACACACGGTACACACACAGTTCACACACACAGTACACACGGTACACACACGGTACACACACACGGTACACAAGGTACACACACGGTACACACACACAGTACACACGGTACACACACGGTACACACACACAGTACACACGGTACACACACGGTACACACACACGGTACACACACACACGGTACACACAGTACACACACAGTACACACACACAGTACACACACACACGGTACACACGGTACACACACAGTACACACACACGGTACACACACACACGGTACACACGGTACACACACAGTACACACACACAGTACACACACAGTACACACACACAGTACACACACACACGGTATACACACACAGTACACACACACAGTACACACCCACACACACGGTACACACAGTACACACACACACGGTATACACACACAGTACACACACAGTACACACACACAGTACACACCCACACACACGGTACACACAGTACACACACACGGTACACACACACACAGTACACACACAGTTCACACACACACAGTACACACCCACACACACACAGTACACACACACAGTACACACCCACACACACGGTACACACAGTACACACACACGGTACACACACACACAGTACACACACACAGTTCACACACACAGTACACACACACACACAGTACACACACACAGTACACACACAGTTCACACACACAGTACACACACAGTTCACACACACAGTACACACACACACACAGTACACACACAGTTCACACACACAGTACACACACAGTTCACACACACAGTACACACACACACACAGTACACACACACAGTACACACACACGGTACACAAGGTACACGGATCTGTCTCGCGTGATCCACGTCTTACCTCCATCTCTCCTCAGCGGGTAACTTCGACAGATCTTCCTACACACAGACAGAGACACACACACACACACAGACACACACACACACACACAGAGACACACACAGAGACACACACACAGACACACACACACACACAGAGACACACACAGAGACACAGTGACAAACACACAGACACACACTCAAAGACACACACACAGAGACACACACAGAGACACACACACACAGAGACAGACACACAAAGATAAAGGTACCCCACTGTATAGCCTCAACAAACTGTAGGGGCAAGTGCTGCCAGTAGTAGCAGCGCTACCTATGAAGGCTACCGGCACTGTGACACACACAGAGACACACACAGAGACACACACACACACACAGTGACACACTCAGTGACACACACACACACAGTGACACACTCAGTGACACACACACACACACAGTGACACACACACAGTGACACACACACACACAGAGACACACACAGAGACACACACACACACAGTGACACACTCAGTGACACACACACACACAGTGACACACTCAGTGACACACACACACACAGTGACACACACACAGTGACACACACACACACACAGACACAGAGACACACAGACACACACACACACAGACACACACACACAGACACACAGACACACACACACAGAGACACACACAGATACACACACAGACACACACACACAGACACATACACACACAGACACACACAGACACACACACAGACACACACACACAGACACACACACAGAGACACACACAGACACACACACACAGACACACAGACACACACACACAGAGACACACACAGAGACACACACAGACACACACACAGACACACACACACACAGACACACACAGACACACACACAGACACACACACACAGACACACACAGAGACACACACAGACACACACACACAGACACACAGACACACACACACAGAGACACACACAGACACACACAGACACACACACAGACACACACACACAGACACACACACACAAACACACACACAAACACACACACAGAGACACACACAGACACGCACACACACAGACACACACACAAAGACACACACAGACACACACACAGACACACACACAGACACACACACAGACACACACACACAGACACACACACAGAGACACACACAGACACACACACACACAGACACACAGAGACACACAGACACACACAGACACACACAGACACACAGACACATACACACAGGCACACACACAGACACACACAGACACACATACAGGCACACACACACAGACACACACACACACACAGACACACACACAGGCACACACACACAGACACACACAGAGACACACACAGACACACACACACACGCACAGACACACACACACACAGACACACACACACAGGCACACACAGACACACACACACACAGACACACACAGACACACACAGGCACACAGGCACACACAGGCACACACACAGACACACACAGGCACACACACACACACAGACACACACACACAGACACAACCACACACAGGCACACACAGACACACACAGGCACACACATACACACACACACAGACACCCACACAAACACACACAGACACACACAGGTACACACACAGACACACACACAGACACACACACAGACACACACACAGACACACACACAGACACAACCACAACCCTATCCACTAACCCTGACCCCGCCATGAGGAAGGGACATTGCTCGGAACGTCTTCCGTGTTATATACAGATGTACTGTACATACAGTGCAGTGTTCATTGTATGAGTCTGTGTGCGTGTCTGTGTGTGTTTGTGCGTGAGTGTGTGTGTCTGTGTGTGTGGCTGCGTGAGTGTGTGTGTGCGTGTCTGTGTGTGCGTGTCTGTGTGTGTCACTGTGTGTGTCTCTGTGTGTGTGTCTGTGTGTGTCACTGTGTGTTTCACTGTGTGTGTCTGTGTGTGTCACTGTGTGTGTGTCTGTGTGTGTCACTGTGTTTGTGTGTCTGTGTGTGTCACTGTGTGTGTGTGTCTGTGTGTGTCCCTGTGTGTGTGTCTGTGTGTGTGTCACTGTGTGTGTGTCACTGTGTGTGTGTGTCACTGTGTGTGTGTCACTGAGTGTGTCACTGTGTGTGTGTGTCACTGTGTGTGCGTGTCTGTGTGTGTGCGTGTCTGTGTGTGTCTCTGTGTGTGTGTCTGTGTGTGTCACTGTGTGTTTCACTGTGTGTGTCTGTGTGTGTCACTGTGTGTGTGTCTGTGTGTCACTGTGTTTGTGTGTCTGTGTGTGTCACTGTGTGTGTGTGTGTGTCTGTGTGTGTCCCTGTGTGTGTGTCACTGTGTGTGTGTCACTGTGTGTGCGTGTCACTGTGTGTGTGTCACTGAGTGTGTCACTGTGTGTGTGTGTCACTGTGTGTGAGTAACTGTGTGTGTGTGTGTCACTGTGTGTGTCACTGTGTGTGTGTCACTGAGTGTGTGTCACTGTGTGTGTGTGTGTCACTGTGTGTGTCACTGTGTGTGTGTGTCACTGTGTGTGAGTCACTGTGTGTGTGTGTGTCACTGTGTGTGTCACTGTGTGTGTGTCACTGTGTGTGTCACTGTGTGTGTGTCACTGTGTGTGTGTGTCACTGTGTGTGTGTGTGTCACTGTGTGTGTCACTGTGTGTGTCACTGTGTGTGTGTGTCACTGTGAGTGTCACGTGTCACTGTGTGTGTGTGTGTTACTGTGTGTGTATGTCACTGTGTGTGTCACTGTGTGTGTGTCACTGTGTGTGTGTCACTGAGTGTGTGTCACTGAGTGTGTGTGTCACTGAGTGTGTGTCACTGTGTGTGTGTGTCACTGTGAGTGTCACGTGTCACTGTGTGTGTGTGTGTGTTACTGTGTGTGTATGTCACTGTGTGTGTCACTGTGTGTGTCACTGTGTGTGTGTCACTGTGTGTGTGTCACTGTGTGTGTCACTGTGTGTGTGTGTCACTGTGTGTGTGTCACTGTGTGTGTGTGTCACTGTGTGTGTGTCACTGTGTGTGTGTGTCACTGTGTGTGTGTCACTGTGTGTGTGTCACTGTGTGTGTGTGTCACTGTGTGTGTGTCACTGTGTGTGTGTGTCACTGTGTGTGTGTGTCACTGTGTGTGTGTCACTGTGTGTGTGTGTCACTGTGTGTGTGTGTCACTGTGTGTGTGTGTATCACTGTGTGTGTGTCTCTGTGTGTGTGTCACTGTGTGTGTGTCTCTGTGTGTGTGTCACTGTGTGTGTGTCACTGTGTGTGTCACTGTGTGTGTGTCACTGTGTGTGTGTCACTGTGTGTCACTGTGTGTGTCACTGTGTGTGTGTCACTGTGTGTGTGTCACTGTGTGTGTCACTGTGTGTGTGTCACTGTGTGTGTGTCACTGTGTGTGTGTCACTGAGTGTGTGTCACTGTGTGTGTGTCACTGTGTGTGTGTCACTGTGTGTGTGTCACTGTGTGTGTGTGTCACTGTGTGTGTGTGTGTGTCACTGTGTGTGTGTGTGTCACTGTGTGTGTGTCACTGTGTGTGTGTCACTGTGTGTGTGTGTCACTGTGTGTGTGTGTCACTGTGTGTGTGTCACTGTGTGTGTGTGTCACTGTGTGTGTGTCACTGTGTGTGTGTCACTGTGTGTGTGTCACTGTGTGTGTCACTGTGTGTGTGTCACTGTGTGTGTGTCACTGTGTGTGTGTGTCACTGTGTGTGTGTGTCACTGTGTGTGTGTCACTGTGTGTGTGTGTCACTGTGTGTGTGTCACTGTGTGAGTGTGTCACTGTGTGTGTGTCACTGTGTGTGTGTCACTGTGTGTGTGTCACTGTGTGTGTGTGTCACTGTGTGTGTGTCACTGTGTGTGTGTCACTGTGTGTGTGTCACTGTGTGTCACTGTGTGTGTCACTGTGTGTGTGTCACTGTGTGTGTGTCACTGTGTGTGTCACTGTGTGTGTGTCACTGTGTGTGTGTCACTGTGTGTGTGTGTATCACTGTGTGTGTGTCTCTGTGTGTGTGTCACTGTGTGTGTGTCTCTGTGTGTGTGTCACTGTGTGTGTGTCACTGTGTGTGTCACTGTGTGTGTGTCACTGTGTGTGTGTCACTGTGTGTCACTGTGTGTGTCACTGTGTGTGTGTCACTGTGTGTGTGTCACTGTGTGTGTCACTGTGTGTGTGTCACTGTGTGTGTGTCACTGTGTGTGTGTCACTGTGTGTGTGTCACTGAGTGTGTGTCACTGTGTGTGTGTCACTGTGTGTGTGTGTCACTGTGTGTGTGTCACTGTGTGTGTGTCACTGTGTGTGTGTCACTGTGTGTGTGTGTCACTGTGTGTGTGTCACTGTGTGTGTGTCACTGTGTGTGTGTCACTGTGTGTGTGTGTCACTGTGTGTGTGTCACTGTGTGTGTGTCACTGTGTGTGTGTCACTGTGTGTGTGTCACTGTGTGTGTGTCACTGTGTGTGTGTCACTGTGTGTGTGTCACTGTGTGTGTGTCACTGTGTGTGTGTGTCACTGTGTGTGTGTGTGTCACTGTGTGTGTGTGTGTGTCACTGTGTGTGTGTGTCACTGTGTGTGTGTGTGTCACTGTGTGTGTGTGTCACTGTGTGTGTGTGTCACTGTGTGTGTGTCACTGTGTGTGTGTCACTGTGTGTGTGTGTCACTGTGTGTGTGTGTCACTGTGTGTGTGTGTCACTGTGTGTGTGTGTCACTGTGTGTGTGTCACTGTGTGTGTGTGTCACTGTGTGTGTGTGTCACTGTGTGTGTGTCACTGTGTGTGTGTGTCACTGTGTGTGTGTGTCACTGTGTGTGTGTCACTGTGTGTGTGTGTCACTGTGTGTGTGTGTGTCACTGTGTGTGTGTGTCACTGTGTGTGTGTGTGTGTCACTGTGTGTGTGTGTCACTGTGTGTGTGTGTGTCACTGTGTGTGTGTGTGTGTCACTGTGTGTGTGTGTCACTGTGTGTGTGTGTGTCACTGTGTGTGTGTGTCACTGTGTGTGTGTGTCACTGTGTGTGTGTCACTGTGTGTGTGTGTCACTGTGTGTGTGTGTGTCACTGTGTGTGTGTGTCACTGTGTGTGTCACTGTGTGTGTCACTGTGTGTGTCACTGTGTGTGTGTGTCACTGTGTGTGTGTGTCACTGTGTGTGTGTGTGTGTCACTGTGTGAGTGTGTCACTGTGTGTGTCACTGTGTGTGTGTGTCACTGTGTGTGTGTGAGTGTGTCACTGTGTGTGTCACTGTGTGTGTGTGTGTGTCACTGTGTGTGTGTGTGTGTCACTGTGTGTGTGTGTGTCACTGTGTGTGTGTGTCACTGTGTGTGTGTGTCACTGTGTGTGTGTGTCACTGTGTGTGTGTGTGTGTCACTGTGTGTGTGTGTGTGTCACTGTGTGTGTGTGTGTCACTGTGTGTGTGTGTCACTGTGTGTGTGTGTCACTGTGTGTGTGTGTCACTGTGTGTGAGTGTCTCGCCTGTTCTCCCACGTCCCCTCCGATGCGCGCCTCCAGCACCGCCATGACAGCCGCTCTCCCCCTCTAGCCCCGCCCCTCGCTCCCCCTGTAGCCCCGCCCCTCGCTCCCTCTAGCCCCGCCCCTCGCTCCCTCTAGCCCCGCCCCTCGCTCCCTCTAGCCCCGCCCCTCACTCCCTCTTTAGCCCCTCCCCTCACTCCCCCTCTAGCCCCTCCCCTCGCTCCCTCTAGCCCCTCCCCACACTCCCTCTCTAGCCCCTCCCCTCACTCCCCCTCTAGCCTCTCCCCTCACCCCATAACCCCGCCCCTAACTCCCTCTAGCCCCGCCCCTCACCCCCTTTAGCTCCGCCCCTCACTCCCTTTAGCCCCGCCCCTCATTCCCCCTCTAGCCCCTCCCCTCACTCCCTCTTTAGCCCCTCCCCTCACTCCCCCTCTAGCCTCTCCCCTCACCCCATAACCCCGCCCCTAACTCCCTCTAGCCCCGCCTCTCACCCCCTTTAGCTCCGCCCCTCACTCCCTTTAGCCCCGCCCCTCATCCCCCCTCTAGCCCCTCCCCTCACTCCCTCTCTAGCCCCTCCCCTCACTCCCCCTCTAGCCTCTCCCCTCACCCCATAACCCCGCCCCTAACTCCCTCTAGCCCCGCCTCTCACCCCCTTTAGCTCCGCCCCTCACTCCCTTTAGCCCCGCCCCTCATCCCCCCTCTAGCCCCTCCCCTCACTCCCTCTCTAGCCCCTCCCCTCACTCCCCCTCTAGCCTCTCCCCTCACCCCATAACCCCGCCCCTAACTCACTCTAGCCCCGCCCCTCACCCCCTTTAGCTCCGCCCCTCACTCCCTTTAGCCCCTCCCCTCACTCCCCCTCTAGCCCCTCCTCTCTCCCCCTCTAGCCCCGCCCCTCGCTCCCTCTAGCCCCGCCTCTCACCCCCTTTAGCTCCGCCCCTCACTCCCTTTAGCCCCGCCCCTCATCCCCCCTCTAGCCCCTCCCCTCACTCCCTCTCTAGCCCCTCCCCTCACTCCCCCTCTAGCCTCTCCCCTCACCCCATAACCCCGCCCCTAACTCCCTCTAGCCCCGCCCCTCACCCCCTTTAGCTCCGCCCCTCACTCCCTTTAGCCCCTCCCCTCACTCCCCCTCTAGCCCCTCCTCTCTCCCCCTCTAGCCCCGCCCCTCGCTCCCTCTAGCCCCTCCCCTTACTCCCTCTCTAACCCCTCCCCTCACCCCCCTCTAACCCCTCCCCTCATTCCCCCTCTAACCCCTCCCCTTACTCCCTCTCTAACCCCTCCCCTCACCCCCCTCTAACCCCTCCCCTCACCCCCCTCTAACCCCTCCCCTCATCCCCCTTCTAACCCCTCCCCTCATCCCCCTTCTAACCCCTCCCCTCATCCCCCTCTAACCCCTCCCCTCATCCCCCTCTAACCCCTCCCCTCATCCCCCTCTAACCCCTCCCCTCACCCCCCTCTAACCCCTCCCCTCATCCCCCTTCTAACCCCTCCCCTCATCCCCCTCTAACCCCTCCCCTCACCCCCCTCTAACCCCTCCCCTCACCCCCCTCTAACCCCTCCCCTCATCCCCCTCTAACCCCTCCCCCCCCTCTAACCCCTCCCCTCACCCCCCTCTAACCCCTCCCCTCACCCCCCTCTAACCCCTCCCCCCCCTCTAACCCCTCCCCTCACCCCCCTCTAACCCCTCCCCTCACCCCCCTCTAACCCCTCCCCTCACCCCCCTCAACACCTCCCCCCTACCCAAGATGGCCGCCGCTCTGGGCCTGTCTTGGTGACGTCACGCGGCGACTGCCACGTCACTGCAGGGAGTGCGTTTTTTTGGGGGTGGCAGGTAGACGGTAGATTCTTCCGGAAGACGTCTTCCAGAAGAAGAAGAGGGGATTCATCTCCTTGGTTCTTTCGGTAAAGTCGTCACGTAGAAGGGAAGTAATAAAATAATAAAAATAAAACTTAATAAAATATTTTATTTATTATGTTTTATTTTTATTATTTTATTACTTCCCTTGGTTCTTTCGGTAAAGTCACGTAGAAGGGAAGTAATAAAATAATAAAAATAAAACTTAATAAAATAAAATATTTTATTTATTGTTTTATTTTTATTATTTTATTACTTCCCTTCGACGTGACGACTTTACCGAAAGAACCAAGAAGATGAATCCCTGCAGTCACGAAAGCTTTAAATCGGAAAGAAGAGGGGAGTTTCAAGTTATTTTTATTGATCTTCCGATACAGGAAGGATCTTCCGGAAGAGTTCCGATTTATCAATAACGATTATGATTGTTTTGATGTAAAGCTTTCGTGACTGCAGGGATTCATCTTCTTGGTTCTTTCGGTAAAGTCGTCACGTAGAAGGGAAATTAATAAAATAATAAAAATAAAACATTATAAAATAATACAAATAAAACATAATAAAATAATAAAAATAATAAAATAATGATAATATCCCATTTTTAAATGATAAAAATAAAACATAATTAAATAATAAAAAAAGAATTTTTTTTATTTCGATTTAAGCTTTCGTGACTGCAGGGATTCATCTTCTTGGTTCTTTCGGTAAAGTCGTCACGTAGAAGGGAAGTAATAAAATAATTAAAATATAAAACATAAAATTCTCACGACGTTTCAAATGCAACACACGCAATCGTCATCAGGTGTGAATTCCACAGCAATAAAATGTTCTTCTTGTGGATGTCACACCTGATGATGATTGTTGTGGATGTCACACCTGATGATGATTGTTGTGGATGTCACACCTGATGATGATTGTTGTGGATGTCACACCTGATGATGATTGTTGTGGATGTCACACCTGATGATGATTGTTGTGGATGTCACACCTGATGATGGTTGTTGTGGATGTCACACCTGATGATGATTGTTGTGGATGTCACACCTGATGATGATTGTTGTGGATGTCACACACTGATGATGATTGTTGTGGATGTCACACCTGATGATGATTGTTGTGGATGTCACACCTGATGATGATTGTTGTGGATGTCACACCTGATGATGATTGTTGTGGATGTCACACCTGATGATGATTGTTGTGGATGTCACACCTGATGATGATTGTTGTGGATGTCACACCTGATGATGATTGTTGTGGATGTCACACCTGATGATGATTGTTGTGGATGTCACACCTGATGATGATTGTTGTGGATGTCACACCTGATGATGATTGTTGTGGATGTCACACCTGATGATGGCTGCTTGTGTTGCAGTCGAGACGTCGTGAGAATTGTTATTGTTTAATGTTCATATTATTTCATTATTTCCCTTCTACGTGACTTTACCGAAAGAACCAAGCAGATGATTATGATTGTTGTGAATCTCAGCAAAACATTGTATTAGAGAGAAACAAATTACAACGTTAATTTAAAGGTTTTAGAGACATTAAAAATAAATTGACATTGATTAAAAGGAGCGATTTTTGCATCGTCAGATTCCTCCGGTATCAGTCACGATCACGATTGTAGTGAATCTATACGAAATATTGCAATAGAGAAAAAAGTTGCTAACATTAATGTAAACGTTTTATGTATATACATAAACACGTGAAACATATATTCGAGTATTAATAACGAGTATGATTGCAGTGTGTCTTAGCAAAACATTGTAATCGAGACAAAATGTTAATAACGTTATTTTCAACGTTATTTTTAATATATAGACACGTAAAAAATATACTTCAGTATTAAAGACTATTTTTTGCAGGAGATATAAAAAAAATTGTCAAAACAATTACAACGTTCATTTAATCGTTATTTATTTATAGACACGTGAGAAAAAATAGTGACGTTGAAATGTTTACAAAAATAAAATTTTAATAAAAATAACGGGGAACACCTGAATAGAAAAAATAGTGACATTGAAATGTTCACAAAAATAAGATTTTAATAAAAATAATGGGGAACGCACGAACGGAAAAATAGTGACGTTAAAATGTTTACAAAAATAAAATGTAAATACAAATAATGGGGAACCGCTCGAACAGAAAAAATAGTGACGTTAAAATGTTTACAAAAATAAAATTTAAATAAAAAAAAATGGGGAACGCTCGAACAGAAAAAAAAGTGACGTTAAAATGTTTACAAAAAATAAAATAAAAATAATGGGGAACGGCCGAACAGACAAAATAGTGACATTAAAATGTTTAAAAAAATCAAATGTAAATAAAAATAGTGACATTGAAATTTTCACAAAAATTAAATTTTAATAAAAATAGTGACATTGAAATGTTCACAAAAATAAGATTTTAATAAAAATAATGGGGAACGCACGAACGGAAAAAATAGTGACGTTAAAATGTTTACAAAAATAAATTTAAATAAAAATAATGGGGAACGCTCGAACAGAAAAAATAGTGACGTTAAAATGTTTACAAAAATAAAATAAAAATAATGGGGAACGGCCGAACAGACAAAATAGTGACATTAAAATGTTTAAAAAAATAAAATGTAAATAAAAATAGTGACATTGAAATTTTCACAAAAATTAAATTTTAATAAAAATAGTGGACATTGAAATTTTCACAAAAATAAATTTTTAATAAAAATAACGGTGAACGGCCGAACAACAAAAATAGTGACGTTGAAATGTTTACAAAATAAAATGTAAAAAAATAATGGGAACGCCCGAACAGGGACTTGAACCCTGGACCCTCAGATTAAAAGTCTGATGCTCTACCGACTGAGCTATCCGGGCCCACGACGGCCCGAGGTGTCCCTACGCCTCTTATCTCCAACTCGGCCAACCACTCTCCCCCGC